>NC_090267.1:320244753-320546896 GCF_040414725.1 Anabrus simplex | reverse complement strand
ACAACAACCATAATTTTAATATCAAATTAATTGTTCTGTCGTAGACTCTCCTTTTACGTGACACGCAATTTGATTGGTAATTGACAGGGCTTAATATTTGATGAACGGTAATTTTGATTTTCTCATAAATAAATAAATAAATAAATAAATAAATAAATAAATAAATAAATAAATAAATAAATAAATAAATAAATAAATAAATAAATAAATGTAAATTCATACACCGTTCATTCTGGTTTGAATCTGTAAACTGTGAGTGTAAAGTATTGCAGTGATTTATGTTCTAGTAGGGGCTGCCTGGCCGAGGCGGTAAAGGCGTGCTCGGTTCGCCCGGAAGGACGTGGGTTCGAATCCCCGTCAGAAGTCGTACAATTTAAGAAACTAGATTTCCACTTCCGGAGGTGCATATGGCCCTGAGGTTCACTCAGCCTACAGCAAAAATGAATACCAGGTTAATTCCTGGGGGGGGGGGTAAAGGTGGCCGGGCGTAGAGATAATCACTCTACCATATTTCGTGCCGAGGGCCTTCATGGCCTGTAGGGAGGTGACTTTGCTTTTGCTTTGCTTTTATGTTCTAGTGATATTTGTTTTAATGGCAATCGGCAAAATAAAATTGTAGGAATAAAAGTAAAACAAACTGAAGTGCAACGATAATATTATCACAATAAAAGTATATTTAGAACCATAAGAAATCTTACCTAAACTAATCTCAATATGTATAGAACATACGAGATCTCATTAAGCAGCAAACTTCTTCGCAGCAAGGAATTAGGATGAATTGCAAATTCGTCTACCTGACTGCTGAGGAGCAACAGATTTCTGCAAGATATCTTACCCATTTGTCTTTTTCTGAGCCCTCCAAAATGTCTTTCATCGTGCACTAACTTCCCCCCACCGGGTAGCTCATTGAAAACGAAGAAAATTAAGATAAATACCCGTAAGATGTGAGTACAATTTACAGTCCTACTTAAATTCCATCAAAATTCCTTCCTAGTAATACCATTCCTTGACTACAATAGAAGTGGCAGAAGCAGAACTGGCACTAGTAATATCCTTCCTTGTGCAGCCAGTTCTTGTGATGAACGTTAATCGACAAAGAAAGGGTGATGAAAGGTTAAGTTTTACGCCGTGTGGTATACTAGTAATTACGGCCAGGTTCTTCTACTTTTCTATCTAGTTTCGTCATCTATGAAGTTTACACCGGTTGCGGAGCCACTGCTGAAGAATCTCCAGGATTAGTAGAACATAGTTGCATTGTTTCCACACCTTCTTCTCTTTCAACATAAGGAGGGTCGAAAAGTTGCTATTCTCGTTTCATCTGTTGAGGCCAAGTGTTTTAGGTCTTTCCTCTTCGCATAGGGGCTAGATAGAGGTTTAGGGAGTCTGTGGCTACATGTAATGAGTAGAGACGGGAATTTGTCTATTTGCCTATTTTATTCCTGTGCTCAGAAACGTAGGCTTTTGAGATATAAATCCGTTTCAGGTTCCTTTAAGCTGGATTTAGTTGGTTTTATTGTGCCTATAAATGCCTATTTCAGGGGTTTGTGCCTATTTGGAGTATAATTGCCTATTCGATGCCTATTTGATGCCTTTTTAATCTATTTTAAAGAAGCCAGTTTTCTTCCAGTGCATTACATTGCAACTGATGCGCTCGACAGTATTATCTTCTCATTTCTCAAGATGTGTTTACCCCACGAACAAAAATGGGAATTCTTCGAAGTCACCAGAAATAGTTCTTGGGAAATTTTCGTCAGAAGGAACAAGGAACAATTTGACCTCGAAGCCTTCAACCCCTTCAACTTTCTAAGACATATACGAGAACCAATCAACGTCGAACCCTTATACCTCCTTCTCGATGTGAATTGTTGTACGCGTACGCTTTATTTTCAAAACGTGTTGCGATTTATTGTGAAGAAGAAGGGTGTCTGTGGCAATACCCGAAGAAAAATCATCGGGCGATTTGGATGTGCGCTTAGGGGCGCGCAGCTGTGAGCTTGCATCCGGGAGATAGTGGGTTCGTGCCCCACTGTCGGCAGCCCTGAAGACGGTTTTCAATGGTTTCCGATTTTCACACTAGGCAAATGCTGGCTCTGTACCTTAATTAAGGCCACGGGCGCTTCCTTCCCACTCCTAGGCCTTTCCCATCCCATCATCCCCATAAGAACTATCTGTGTCGGCGTGACGTAAAAAATGTAATTGCAAAGAAAAATCTCGGAAGTCCTACTGGCTGAAGCGGTGGATCACAGGGGATCCCAATTTCACTACGGATGGAAAAGTAGTCTTCTGCCAAGCTTGGTAAGTTCGTTTGTTCCTTTTATCTTTTTTTTTTTTTGTAACTGAACTACGATCGCATTTCATTGTAGCATTTATAGGCCTATTAATTTAAGTATTGTGGAAAGTTAATTTTGTTACAATGCTATATTAGTCGGGAATTTTAAATAATTTATATTACTAAAATGTAGATAATCATTTTATTACTGAACGAGGAGTTAGAGCGCCGATAGTCTCATGTCATAGTGTAGATGAAAATTAAAAATCGGTCATTTGAACTCTGATTCAATTCCCGCGAAAATAGAGATTTACAACTGAAATATTTTATTTCTGTATTTCTTTCTTTCTTTCTTTCTTTCTTTCTTTCTTTCTTTCTTAATCTGTTTACCCTCCGGGATAGGTTTTTTACTCGGACTCAGCGAAGGATCCCACCTCTACCGTGTCAAAGGCAGTGTCCTGGAGCGTGAGACTTTGGGTCGGGGAATACAACCGGGGAGGAGTAGTACCTTTCCCAGACAGCCTCACCTTCTATGCTGAACAGCGGCCTTATGAAGGCATGGGAAGATTGGAAGGGACAGGCAAATAAGAGGGAAGGAAGTGGCCACCTTTTTTAAGTTAGGTACCATCTCGGCATTTCCCTGAGGAGAAGTGGGAAACCACAGAAAAGCACTTCGAGGATGGCTGAGGTGGGAATTTTATTTTTTTTGCTAGCGGCTTTACGTCGCACCGACACAGAAAGGTCTTATGGCGACGATGGGATAGGAAAGGTCTAGGAGTTGGAAGGAAGCGGTCGTGGCCTTAATTAAGGTACAGCCCCAGCATTTGTCTGGTGTGAAAAAAGGAAACCACGGAAAACCATCTTCATGGCTGCTGACAGTGGGATTCGAACCCACTATCTCCTGGATGCAAGCTCACAGCTGCGCACCCCTAACCGCACGGCCAACTCGCCCAGTGATGTGGGAATCGAACCCACCTCTACTCAGTTGACCTCCCAAGGCTTAGTGGACACCGTTCTAGCCCTCGTGCCACTTTTCAAATTTCGTGGCAGAGCCGGGAATCCAACCCGAGCCTACGTTGGTGGCGGCTAATCACGCTAACTACTACACTACAGAAGCGGACTACAACTGAATTGTAATTTTTAAAAATCTTGAGTAACTTTCAGCGGTGCTATGTGTAGGCTCTAGTAAACTCTATTACGCTTCCGCTATGCCTTCGCGAAACATAGGGTGAAGATCGAATGTGGTGCAGCTAGGACGACATCACAGAGGCTAGACATACAAGATGGGCAAACGTGATGCAGGATCTATTGCAGGCAACAGAAAATAGTCTTCATGACAGCTGACCCGGGTGACCAAAGCAGGCCAATAGAAACATATAAAATTTTCACAAGTCTGAGATTTATAGTGCCTCCGTTTTAATTTTTCTATATAAGTAAGAATATTGCTGGAGGCAGCTTGGTGAGTTTCTGACAAGCATGTAGGAAGGATCTCTCCTCTACGCTTCTCAGGTATCGTTTCGCGTCATTTTCATGATTTTTTCACCCGGTGAACTCGACAGGAAACTGCCAGATTATAACTGAACATTTTGAGGACATATTTCCATGTAAATTACGAATTCTCTTGTTCCTACTTTAAAGTTTTGTATTTCTAGAAACATCACCTCTAATAGTCTTTCTCTTTTTTTAATGAAACAAATGCATGGTTATACTGTCCGACTCGTTGGCTGAATGGTCAGCGTACTGGCCTTAGGTTCACAGGATCCCGGGTTCAATTCCCGGTCGGGTCGAAGATTTTAACCTTAATTGGTTAATTCCAATTGCTCCGGGGCTGGGTGTGTGTGTGTGGCGTACTCAACATTAGAACTCATCACAGACATGCACGTCGCCTAATAGGATGTCTACGAGAAAAAGACCCGCACCAGGTCTCTTCGGAGGCCATACGCCATTATTATGTTTATATTAAGCATTATTGCCAATTAGCCCAGCTTTAGGAATATAAGAACATTGTAATTTAATTCAGTTTTATTATTTTTCAGATCAAAGGTGAAAAAAATACCATATAGATCAACATACAAATACTGCGATGCATTTGACACGAGTACAGGCAGCTTTTCTGCCAGTCCATTGTGAACAGCGACCAACAACAATTTGCTACAGACCTGTGTACTGCGATGATGGGAGCTAATATCCCCCTTGCATAAACTGGAGTATCTTCAGACTTCAACAAGCTGCCGGGAGCAATCACCGAGTAGGAGACGAGTGGTTTTCCCCCGGTGGAGTCATTTAGGGTTGTGGAAGAAGTCAGGAGAAATGTTGACCGAACCTCTGGGAAGGTAGCCGCTGTCAGTAAAATGTTCCATAAGAGTCCTGCAGCAGAATCCACGATGGAAAACGACGGCAAAAGTAGCCAGGGTGCTACGAGGTGAGGTAGATGAAGCATTTGAACTAAAACCAGATGAAGTGGCTTCATTGAAGTTTTGTCCAATCACTTCCTCTGATGAAGAGATTTCTCTCAGTACAAAACATTCTGCCCGACAGGAGAATAAGATTGTTACCCGAAAACATTGAAACGTTGCTTGTTGTAAATTCATTTTATAGTAATTGAGCGTGTTTGAGAGTATTTTTTCGTGCCCATTTTGTTGCCTATTTTACACGTTAGTGCCTATTTATATGCCTATTTTGGCTAATTTAAGAGCATATATGCCTGCCTCTTTTAACTGTTTTTAGTGCCTATAATTCTCGTCTCTAGTAATGAGTCATACCTTTTTGTAACGTTGGAGGATGCTATAAATTTATTTATCTGGTTATTGATATATCCTTGATTGAAGATTACAAATACAGCTTGTATGTATGGCGGAATTTATTTTTTTCTCTTTCCAGGTCGTATCCCGGCAATCTACCCTTTCCAGGGCGAGGCGAATACAGTATCACCCTATCAAGGGTAAGTAAATGATTGTATACGAGAGCGTGTGGACTTTTAATACACATCCATGACACAAAGGATCTGCATGCATATTGCCTGAGTGACCCATGTCCCGCCCACACAAAGAGAGCTCCCGACTTTCTCACGCAACACCGCGTGCGTGTTTTTGCTCAGATAATACGGGGCTGATATGCATGGCACGTTACGTGATTCGTGTCCTTTAGAACGAATTCTGATCTAACCGTTTACGTTCCACAAAGCGGGTATTTAGTAGAGAGATGAAAGATAATCTTTCTTGACAGAACTGGAATTGAAGAGACTGGCAAGTACCCCACGCCTCGCTGTGGGTGATGCTAGCTACTGAATATTATTGAGATAAATTCTGATATATTCGAGGTACTCTTTAAATCATACGACTGTAATGGGACGCTGAATTTCTACAACACAAAAATTAATTTTAAATTAATTTAGAATTCGTTATGGGTTCAAAGTGCGAAATAAGTTAGGAGGACGTAAAATCAACAACATCAAAGAAGAGTTTACGGTCTCAAATATAAACTACGTGATCAAAAGTATGCGGTTACCTACTGGAAATTTTTCTTAAATTCAGCCCAATAGTGGACAATAATATGGAGTAGCCATCCTTGTCCTTTATTATGGCTCGAACTCTGGGAGGGTAAATGTTTTCCAAGTGTCCGAAAGTCTCCGGAGGAATGGTGGATCATTCTTTCAGCAGCTCTGTAGCAAATGTAGTTAGTAATGTAAGTAGTTGGTTCTGGAGCAAAGTAGCCATTCTAGTTCCTACCAGGAGAGTTCTATTGAATTAAGGGGGGGGGGGCAACTTAGGCTAGAAAGTCCATTTTCGAAACCTTACTGTTCGTTAACCGCTCACGATCAGACTCCACTTTATGGTAGGGAGCATTATTTTGATGAAAGACAATGATCATCTCACATGCAGTCTTCTACCGTAGACAATGCATATTTGATCAAAATGTCCTTATACCCTCCTTTATTTAACGTACTGTGTTGTATCACGAAAGGACCGTGTCACTTCCATGAAGAACACATCCACACTGTCACTCCACGTCTGCCAGATTTCACAGTGGCTTTTGTACAGGCTTGCACGTATCGCTCACTTGGAATTCGCAACCCCCAAAGTTCCTCTCTGGCTGTCCCGTGGTGTAGTGGGATACATCCCCCGTAAATCACGCGTCTCCATTTGTCCACGGATGAGCGAGTAGCACTTAGCGTTCACCGGCGAAATGTGCGGTTTATGGGGGAGGGGTGTTGCCGGCTTGAACCCCATTCTTCGCATCTCCTAGCACACAATAACGGTTCTAGCTGCATAATTACTGGCACTGTGCAATTAATTGGTGACGACGATTTTCCCGTACCACCTTCTCCACTCCTAACGACATTTCAGCCAACACAAGTGACCTTCACAATATGAAAAAATAATACATTTCTGAACTGTCTGCTGTGAAATGTAAAGGCTTTTAGTTAGATTTTAAATCCCAATCTCTCTCTCTCTCTCTCTCTCTCTCTCTCTCTCTCTCTCGCTATATATGTATATAAGCAAGTCGGTCTGGAGCGATCTATATATAAATATTTAAAAATGAAAATAGACGTGAATTAATGAGGCACTTCCGGAAATCTCAGAAATTTAAAATTTGCTACGGGAGAAGCCGATGACCCCAGGATACCTAGAAAAATCGAGAATTCTCAAAATTCTCTGAAGGGGGCACGCTGGGGAAGTCAAGTTTTGGGCTCAGCATAGGAACGCAGTGGTATAATTTATCCAAAGCGACAACCTATAGGTTTCGTGGGCTTAAAAATGTTCAGGAATTTCTTAATTTTTATCCCCCGTCCCCCTATTCAAGATGGCGGCACAACCTGCCAGACGAGGTAGAAAATTGAAATTTGGCGAAATTATAGCTTTTAGTCTCTAACCGACGGAAAAATCCCAAGATGTACAAATTTGTCAATTTTACCCCCAAATATATCCAAATATGGAGGCAATTTTAATGACTGTGCAGATATTCCTTTTGAGGTATTTGTTGGCTAAACGGTAAGTCGTATCACAAGACGGATGGCACAATCTCCGTTCAATTTGGAGTGAACTATAACTTTGATCCTATGACTTCTTGTCGTATCTCTCTCCCTTATACGTTACATTTGGTCGTATTTCTGGATTGTTCGTAAATTTGGTGATTTTCACACGTATATTTCATTGTTTGGCACATTTATAGGAAATATAGGATCATAAAGATTTGTGCACACATTGGCACAATGAAGGGCCATATGTGGTCCAAGCTTCATGATCCTGGCTTATACATAAATATGCAAAAAATGTTCCCAAATTTCACCCAATTCAAAGTTTTGAGCTCACTTTAACACATAAATATGGTGAGATACGAGAAAATGTTTTAGAACTAAACAAATAGAAGGATAAAAGTGACGTCTTATAGCACAAAGCGATTGTTAATATCATGTACCGTGTAGAAGTAGTGAATCTCGAAGTGGAGGTCTACACTTTAATAAATTTAATGAAATTTCAATTACGGCGTGTAAAGTAATTTATTTATAAATCCGTATAGATGTAAGAAACCGTAGCGAAGCACGGGCACATTTGCTATTTGCTGTAATATTCCCGTGTCTGGGCAGATGACCCTGCTATGGTAATCATTCATTCATTTTTGGGTCCGGTCGGCATTTCCAAAAACTGCAGCTGTGATGGCCTTGTTGTTTCTTCTAAAAGCATCCTGTTATCACAGGAGGGGACGAGTAAGTAGGTGGATTGGGTCTTGTTCAGCACCACATTCACACGAGGTTTCTGCTTTTGCTGGAAAGATCCCCTTGTCTTCAGGTTGGTCTTGCATTGAAGGACACCCACTCTTAAGCAGTTGAGGGACTTACGTACTCGGTAAGGTAGGTCGGCGCTGGAGCTAGTTCTTCCTTTTGGTGACATGTCTGTGAGCAGTGAGCTCCTCGATCTGTTAAGACGAGTTATCTCTGGTGTTCACTCCAGCGGCAGAGTCCTAACAAGGAAGCTCTTGCGGGATCTGACTGAGGTGAGACCTTGCAGCTTAGTGACCTTGGAGTGGATGTCGATGGTCATTCTCTTGCTTTATTCTCTCGGCGTCTGCAGCAGAGGCCCTCCAGATGTTGGGTATTTCAACAACTGGGTATAGTTTCTGCATTGGTGGTGATTTTTCTTTAGGCATCCTGAGATTATCCTTAATGCATCGTTGCCAACAGTATGAAGTAGACCGTACAGCCAGCGTCTCAACGTCGGGTGTCGGGTGGCAAGAAATTACTAGACAGCCTGAGAGGACCAACGGCTTCGGGCATAGGATCCCTCTTGGGAGGATGATGGTGCCTTAGACCAGGGCCTCTCAAACGCCCAAAATCTCACGCGTGCAAATCGAGGCGCAAGCGCTCCGTGCACTGTGCATCGGTCCCGCTCGACTGGCTCCGACCAACGCTTCATCTCTGGGCTACTCGGCTAAGCTCGGCTCAACTCAGCTCGGATATGGAGCGCTACGGGGCAGGTGGGGAAGAGGGAGGCAGTGGGAGCGAGTGACACAGGCGTGAGGAAAGAGAGAGTAGGCGCTATCGCTCCAAATCGAGGAGTGGGGGTCTGCACTCTGATCAACCAAGCGAAGTCTTCTCTTGCACCGTGCACAGAGCATGCACCATGCGCATGCACCCTGAGAGGCCCTGCCTTAGACGAATAAATGCCTCTGAAAACCATCAGGCAGTGTCAATATCTTCAGTTAGGGGTCAATACAAGGGCATCTGGTCTCCAGGATACGAGCGGCCTATCAGATCCTACTGTGTGTTGCATCAACAAGGCGTGTGGTAATAGAGTTTTGCTCCAGAATCAACAACAGACCCGGTCGTAGGTTAGAAGCTGCTCAGGATTATGAAGATAATCTTTATGATGTTGATGACGATGATGATGACATGGACCTATCCGGCCATGGTTTATTGTGGCTGTGTCTTACCATTTCCACTTCACAATCACATCCCTGACAGTGACTTGAGAAACTTGAAAAGGGCGCAAATGCTTCTGACATTGTTTACTGATATAGAAACCACTAACCATTCCACGTTCGAAGTCACAGATCCATTCAAAAAGTATTTCCCAGTGCTGTACATCATCGAGTCCTCGGCCAGCTTTTATAGCAGTAGCGGTGGTCGTAGTGACATCCGTAGGCTCTAGTTTACGTGTGTAGAGGAGTCAACGGATACTCTGGATCAGATAGTGTATACGCTTAGTAAGTTTTCTATTCATGGGTGTTAAGTTAATAGTACTTAAGAAACGATATCCTGAAGGATAGATTGACTTACGGAAACTTCGACACGTTCAGACAGATAAATGTCTGTCTTTTACTGCTGAGTTGTAAGGGAAACAATCGACAGATGTTTTAAAAGTTTTAGTTCGAGTTCATAGAGGAGTTGAGATAGATTTCACCACAATTATATTTGTGGAATCTAATGTTTTGTTTTATTTTAATTTGATTATCGTCACCTTCCCATGTTTATCTGAGGTCGACGAAGTATTTTACCCGTTCACGTGTAGAGCCGAGACCCTCCTTGAAATGCTCAGTACATCTATTGTGAATAAAAAGACTTGGGGGTTATACCAGGTAAATAAAGAAATCATGTGGTGAAAATACGTGGTGTTTATACATTTATTATTAAACTAGCTGTAGTACCCGGCGTTGCTCGGATACTTTCTGAATGTTTACCTTTAAGATTTGTATTACCAGTTAGTCATGTGTGAAGTGAATTTTTATAGAATTCCTTTTTGACTTGCAGATTGATATGTTACGATATATATTATGCAGTTTTAGAATTATTTAGGTGTGTTTCATTTCAAGTTTTAGATTATTTAATCTTCGAGTAAAACTTTCTCCATATGGAAGCTCGAATCGACTGGGAAGTATTTGATCCTGTCAAGAATTAATAAGGCATTTAGCCGTCGCACTATAGATACGATGTAAAGTATTTCAACTGTCAATTAGACTATTCCCCTCTCGCCCCCTACCCCTAAGAGTTAAAAATTCTGGATTGTCACCATTCATCTCAGTGACCCCGAAAACTGTAGATTCGTCACTATTTTGGATTATTTTTATGTCTCACTCCCCCTCACCCCCACCCCCAAAGGGGGCTGAACATGAACTTTAAACAATTCGAAGTGTCACTATTCATTTCAGCGACCACGAAAACTATGGATTCGATACTATTCTAGATTATTTTCATACCTTACCCCCTCGCCCCCTGCCCATAAGGGTGCTAGGGGTGTCTTATCCCCACGCTTTCTGTCTCCTCATACTAAGTCATAAGTGTACCAAATTTGGTCGAAATCGCTCCAGTAGTTTAGGAGGAGATGTAATACATACACACATGAAAACAAACAATGACATTTATTATTTTTATACTTCACCTCCTTTCAATCCCCGCTCAAAGGAGTCCTACGAGTGTCTTACACAACAGTATAGGAAGTCATATGTGTGCTAATTTTGGTTGGTTGGGACTGTACCTTAATTAAGGCCACGGCCACTTTCTTCCCATTCCTAGGCCTTTCCTATCCCATCGTCGCCACAAGACATATCTGTGTCGGTGCGACGTAAAGAAAATAGCAAAATAAACATTGGTTGGCAGCTATGCCCAAAAGTACACGCATAATCTCGCTGTTCTAGAATCCTGGAGCTAACGTTGCCATGGTTACGGCAGTTCATTTCTTTTATCCGATTCCTAGAGCAGGGGTAGTGTGGTGCCAATATATCCTAACGGTCGGTTTTAGGGCCCGTAGGGCTTACCGAGTTTTGATCTTTGCAACAAGGAATGAGCTTTGTCTCGTCCTTGTACGACAAATTCGATACTTCGCTATATTATCCTGTTATTTTTATATCTCCCCCCCGTCGCCCCCCTCGCATTGCTTTTTAAATAAAATACAGCCCATGTCATTCACTGGAAATGTAGCTTTCTACAGGCGAAGTCGTTTCAAAAATCGGTTCAGTAGTTTTTGAGTCTATCCGTTACAAACAAATATACACATTTTTCCTCTTTATAATAATAATATAATAACGTTATTCTAACTAGCTGCGATGGTGGGGATGATTATTACTTTCATCAGATCTAATTCGTAAAATAAATCAGCTAACACTCATATATTCCTTAATGTAGCGTTAACAAATTATTTATCAATCAACACGAAAGTCGGTTTTGAAATTAACTTTTAGAATTTAATTTTGTGAAATGATCACTGAAGATATCATCGAACTGATCTATCAATTATCACATACTTAACAAACTGATAAAGTGAAAACTCCACTCAGATAAATATGATGTCAACATCTTGAAGTTACATACATTCTTAATGAACCCTTTACTTAGCTGTTAATTAATAAATTACCTGTTCTAGGTCTCGAGCATGTTTAGTAGATTCTTCTGTCACAGGGAATGTTACTGGCTCTCCGTCACTTGCTGACATGACTTTAGGGTATCAAAAGAGAAGCTATGAAATCAAAGGCGTGGGCAAACTAACTATATTTATTTAAGAAATGAACAGAGAATAATTCAACGAAAAATTGTCAAACAGCTATGACCAAATATCTGGGGTCAATGACCTTACTCTCATGATGGGGCTGGACGATTTCTGTATACGATACCATACTGTTGCTATAAAGTGACTGAAGGGCCATTGTCCAAAAACCAGCTTAAATTAAAGGTAAACCAACAACCATAAAAACAACCTGGAAGTATTACTGTTCGAATCCATAAATAACTCTGGTTATGCTTCCATTTGCTGAAATGCCTGATCACGAACTGATTTCCAAACATTGCTGAATTAAGGCCATCTACTAACTGACGAACATACAGGACAAGCTACATGGACCCCTAAACGAATCCTCCGAGTAACCTCCAATTAGAAATATGGACCGATCATCATCATCACTCATTAATATGAAAATAATGTTAAGCACACATGGTTGACCTGGTGTTCCTTCACTGAAGTTAAGTGAACGTGGTTGATGGCCCAACTGATCCTTCAGTGAGGTTAATTTAAGTTAACCTGGTCGATGATTACAGTGTCCACCCACTAAAATAAAATGAAATGAACGTGCAAAATGCAAGAGCACAAAATGATAAGCTTACTGAGTTTAAGTACACTCTACTGATGACAACAGTGTCATAATTGTTATACCATTAAATACAATCAATGAGATTAATTATCAGCCAACAACAACAAATACGTCTTCTTGGTTAAATTCAAGTGAATACTTGGCTTTATGTTAACACATGCAAATCAAAACTTTATCTAAACAGCTGAATGAATATTCAACTGACTCCTGATGGGCGGAAAACAATTATTTATCTCCCCGGATTATCTAGTGGTTTTCAGCAATAATTAATTTCTAACGACATCAATCAACAACACTTGCAGTAAAATATTTTGTTTCATTGGAACACGTGTTGGGAATACAATCCGAACAAAGACCTGTTGAGAGGAATTCTGTGCTACTAAATAAATAAATAAATAAATAAATAAATAAATAAATAAATAAATAAATAAATAAACCATGTACCATTTAAAGTAACTCTAATATAAAATATTATCTGGGGTCAATGACCTTACTCTTATGATGGGGCTGGACGATTTCAGTATGCGATGCCGTGCGATGTCCTTCAGCCACTTTATAGCAACAGTATGGCATCGCATACTGAAATCGTTCAGCCCCATCATAAGACCCCACATATTTGGTCATAGCTGACAATTTTTCGTTGAATTATTCTTTGTTCTTTTCTTAATATGGCACGTTCAGAGACAACAAGGGCACTCTGGGCATGCGACCGCTGAGTCTTCAGCTACTAAACTCGAAAGACAAACTATTACATCCTGACGACTTGACTTACAAATGATTTAACTAAAAATCTTGCCTGGGGAACGAAATGAGATTGAAAATAATCTCCCATAATTTAAATTCAACATTTAATTGCTGTCACAGCCCGTCTTAGATATTCTGAAGCGGCAGACCCTTCCTTGCGTGAAAAAATAAAAATAAAACAAAACATCTGTTTATTCTGGCGAAAGGGTTCATCTACCTGGAAACGGGCTGTTTCGTCAGTCCATGAAAAAATATATTCCTAACCAGATTCAATTACAAATTATAATGTACAAACGTCCACATAATGCGATTTTAACAATAGCCAGGTTCTTCGGTCTATCAATGCTAATAAACTTACGTCTAATGAGACTGGTGGAATACAACATGTGTTTGCCTCAATTACATAAGCTATTGGAGTTTACGAGAGAATCCTTTCCTATAGTTTCACGTGGAATATCAACCCTGGGATGTCCCACATTTCAAACCCACTGCCCTACTACTTTTTCCTCGGGTTTTATGCACCACAAACCAGGTATCAATTACTGTACATTAAATCTGGATTTCTCACCAGGAATACATTACATCTGGACTACCTGCCAAGAATACCTCTCATTCTCTGCGCTTCATGGTTTAGCACCCAATGGACAAAACATCGCTTCTTCAAATACAATATGGACAACAAACAACAAATTTCAAACACTCGAGAGGATTTTTCATTGAAACTACGACACCGAAAACCCACACGACACCTCCACTTAGCTTTCGAGCGAACCTTCGCCATAATACTACTACTTATCACGAATTTCACAAATGATATTATCCAAAAACAATAAAATTCATCACATGGACATTAATTTCGACGCGTCTCATTGCTCTTTACTTTCGCCATTATTATTATTATTATTATTATTATTATTATTATTATTATTATTATTATTATTATTATTATTATTATTAACTTTCGAAATAAAAGATGATAAAAGCCCGAAGGCCTACAGATTATGTGGTAAAATTTAAATACATGTCACTAATCCTGACTACTATCATGACCTCTATTACTATGGCCTTAGATTTAGCTGCATTTAATGTGAGACCAACTTCTTTTGGCACTGATAAGCTGTTTCAATAGCAGCAGACTTTTGATTTTTCGATACCAAAAGAGCGTTGTCCACAATGCCGAGTGCAACCACATTGTTTAGATCTTACATAATGTTTTAGGCAAACAGGGAATGGTGCTCAATATCATTCATCTCTCTCAAAACGAAATCGATCCCCACATTAAACAAAGAGGTGCCAATGGTGAACCTTGAGTCAACCCCCTACAAATTAGAGAATATTCACGTGGTTTTATCTCTCTTCATGTTGACTGAACTGTTTTTCAGGAGTGAAAGTACAAAAGCGTTACACGCTAAGGAACTGATGTGACCTTCAAAGAAGACTCAATGTTTTCGCGGCCTAGAGTCGACACAAATACTCCCTAATGGGTCGGTACCTCAATTAAAAGTTCTAATTTCCTTTTCCAGTTTTCTTTCCGTATAGTTCTCCTAATGATGCAGAAGATAGTGATCGGACGGCAATTATTCACTGATTCTGCATATCCAGATATGTAATCAATATGGTACGATCCCTTCTGAAAGCCTGAGGTAATGACATAAGGTCATCATCATTTTGGCAGTTATACTAATCATCTTCCAAAGTTAAGCTCCTTGACAAACTTAAGGAGCAACTGGTCGGGTCCAGGAGCTGTATCTATATTTATATCTCTGCTGGTGCATGCTGAACGTCTTCATCTGTCATGTTACTCTCAACATTTTCACTCTTTTCATTACCAAAAATAAAATGTTGTTGTAGTGTGGTAGGGTTATCACTAACTGGTAATTTTTTAAACTTCTGAAACAGGTATTACACGCTCTGTACCATGAGTTGTAATGGCCACTCACCTCACTTACTTCCTGCATGCTTGGTTTCACTGCTGGTCAGCATGGAAAACTACTATGACTACCATAATGTTATCGTCAACGATTTAACACGACTTAACCCTACGCGGGCGGAAGACTTTCATGTATGCACGTCGGCAAAAAGACAAATTAAAACTCATCCAGAATTACCGAACACTAGCTGTAAACATGCATATTTGTGTAATAGTAAGTACTTATCTTCTGTTTTCTTTTTTTTTTTTTTTTTGCTATTGGCTTTACGTCGCACCGACGCAGATAGGTCTTATGGCGACAATGGGACAGGAAAGGGCTAGGACTGGGGAAGGAAGCGACCGTGGCCTTAATTAAGGAACAGCCCCAGCATTTGCCTGGTCTGAAAATGGGAAACCACGGAAAACCATCTTCAGGGCTGCCGACAGTGGGGTTGGAACCTACTATCTCCCGAATACTGGATACTGGCCGCACTTAAGCGACTGCAGCTATCGAGCTCGGTATACTTATCTTCAATATTGGATGTACTCAATCGCAGAGGTCGGTAGAATATTATCGATTATCTTTCGCGGCAGCATGTTAGCGCAAAAGAGGCATAAATCAACCTTAGACACTAAACTCTTTTCATACAAATTACCACTAAGCTTTCTCTAATGACTTCAGCAGTCATACACCTCAAATACTTCTTCATTTCTTATCTGGCTATAAATCTTACAAATGTTAACGCCAACTAGCAAATTCTTTATTGATTGGGTGAGGAGCATTAAACTGCACCGGTACCAGTAGCGCTCTCAGACTCTCCTCCCCGTGGGCCATGAGGGTGAGTGAGCATCCTAAATTATTTTTGAGTGGATTAGATACGCTCCCTCTGTGGGGGGGGGTAGAATAACACCCACGGTATCCCCTGCCTGTCGTAAGAGGCGACTAAATGGGGCCCCAGGGGCTCTGAACTTTGGAGCGAGGGGCCCTTAGCTGAGTCCTGGAATTGCTTCCACTTACTTGTCAGGCTCCTCACTTTCAACTATCCTATCCGACCTTTCTTGGTCAACTCTTGTTCTTTTCCGACCCCAACGCTATTAGGTTTGCGAGGGGTAGGGATTCTTTCATTTTCACGCCCTTCGTGGCCCTTGTCTTCCTTTGGCCGATATCTTCATTTGTCGGAACGTCGGGTCCCTTCCATTTTTCCCCTCTGATTAGTGTTATATAGACGATGGTTGCCTAGTTGTACTTCCTCTTAAAACAATAATCGCCACCACCACGATTATATTCACCTTAGTGAGGTGAACTGAAGACCGCGGTAAACAATTCTCAGGACAGCTGACGGCTAACCTAGCACACCATCTCCCGAATTCAGAGCCGTAGATCGGCCATAAAGTCGTGACTACCGTTAAGCCGAAGCCTACTCTGCTCGGTGCTAAAATTTGGGTCGTAGGGTTGTGTTAAGTTTAATTCGATACCCGGGCAGGGCATAGAGGGCCTCCTAGATGGCAACGCCGTCTCTCAGGCCAGCGAGGTCAGGGAGATCACATCGGTGATGTGATTTATGGAGAAGGTGAGTGCGGCCGTGGCCTAAAATAGGAACTGTCTCGACATTCGCTTTAGTGCAGGAGAATGGAAAACCGTTGTCAGGATAGGCGACGGTGGGGACCAGCCTCTCCACCTTCCGCAAGTTGAGCTGCACGGATAGCTAAAGCTAGCCGCTGTTAAACCTAAGACTACTCTACTCGACTGCCAAATTTTTTAATTAAATACAAAGGTTTTCATTCCGTAACCTGAAGGGTTATGGCGAGCTTCTGCTAGTCTCTATGGTGCTATCGGTTGGTCATTTCCTTCTATTTCCACGATAACGCGTTCCTTTTCGGCTGAGATCGATGGCATTTGAAGGTGTTTGAGTACGACAATTCCATGTTATTGACTTCCGCACACAGTATCAGTCAAACTGATCACTGAGTTCATCTTTATAAGTCAGTAGGCCTATATGTGATCCCAACATGCTATTCAGGATTATTCATGTATTCACAGGATTGTAGCACATCGTTTCTGTTACTACTAGACAGTCACCAGCAATTTCTCATCAGCTATCTGATTTACGCTACACTCTGCTCCTGCCACATGTGAAGCTCCGCATGCCCTCGTCTCTTTTTCCGATTAATGCACAGGCATTGATGGGAGAGCACATGTCTCACTAGCCGCGTTTCCCAGGCAGTAGCGCAAGCCCCAGCTGCGGTCTCGGAGAACAAAGTGGAACGAAAAGTTTTAAACGAGTTATTTTTGACGGAGTACTAAATGTTAAAATTCATCTTTCATACGAAGATAAATGGACGTTCAGATTTAATACTAGGGATGGATGAAAAAACTTTCCCGATTAGGTTAAAATCACATCCAGATCATTCTGAATATGTTTTTTTATATTTCAAACTCCATGCAATAGATCCGTCCACCTACTGTCGTTCTTTATATCGATGGCTGAGAACGAAAGACTTACAACTAAAAAAAAAAAAAATTACATTTTTAAGATTTTACAATCAATGTATAACTTACATATAACTTAGGTTGTGTGTTCTCCCAGGATGGTAATATAGTAAGTGAGAATGAATCAAGGTGTAGCAAAGCTAATGCAGTGAGCTCGTAGTTGCGATCAGCAGAAGTCAGCTCCCAGACGAAACTATCTTTACATCGGTCTGTTTTCAGACCAACTTTGCTTTATGGGAGCGAAAGCTGGGTGGACTCAGGATATCTTATTCATAAGTTAGAAGTAACAGACATGAAAGTAGCGAGAATGATTGCTGGTACAAACAGGTGGGAACAATGGCAGGAGGGTACTCGAAATGAGGAGATAAAGGCTAATTTAGGAATGAACTCGATGGATGAAGCTGTTACGCATAAACCGGCTTCGGTGGTGGGGTCATGTGAGGCGAATGGACAGGGATAGGGTACCTAGGAGAATAATGGACTCTGCTACGGAGGGTAAGAAGTAGAGGGAGAGCAAGACGACGATGGTTAGACTCTGTTTCTAACGATTTGGAGATAAGAGGTATAGAACTAAATGAGGCCACAACACTAGTTGCGAATCGAAGATTGTGGCGACGTTTAGTAAATTCACAGAGGCTTGCAGAATGAACGCTGAAAGGCATAAGTCTATAATGATAATGTATGTATGTATGTATGTATGTATGTATGTATGTATGTATGTATGTATGTATGTATGTATGTATAACTTATTTCGACCTCTACAATCTCGGAAAGTGTTACAACACAAAATAGGCCTATAATATATTAATGCCAGCGAGAACTTCTAACAGTTTGGAATGGTCTTACATTAGTCACTTTGCTTAGTTCGAAAAGGTTACACTTTGAATTGTAACTATTTTTCAGATTATAATAAATGATAATACATGTTATATACTTTACGTCCCACTAACTACGTTTACGGTCTTCGGAGACACTGAGGTGCCGGAATTTAGTCCCACGGGAGTTCTTTTTTTCGTGCCAGTAAATCTACCGACAAGGGGATGACGTATTTGAGCACCTTCAAATACCACCGGACTAAGCCAGGATCGAACCTGCCAAGTTGGGGTCAAAAGACCAGTGCCTCAACCGTCTGAGCCACTCAGCCCGGCGATGTAAAAACTATGTACACACCAGTTTTCATAACACATATATAACAAGTGTATTTTTGAGAGGCAGTGATGTAAACTTTTAAAACTTTAAACTCGTCCCCTGAGAAATCATGAGTTTTGAATTGTCAACCTTTCATTCTCAGCCATTTAAGTCCGGCTCCATGGCTAAATGATTACAGGGGTCCTGGGTTCGATTGCCTGCGGGGTCGGGAATTTTAACCATAATTGGTTAATTTCGCTGGCATGGAGGCAGGGTGTATTTGTCGTCATCATCATTTCATCCTCATCACGACGCGCAGGTCGCCTACGAGTGTCAAATCAGAAGACCTGTATCTGGCAAGCCGAACTTGTCCTCGGACACTCCCGGCAATAAAAGCCATACGCCATTCTTTTCCAGCCATTTAAGATATATTTTCCACCATCTACATCAGTGATGCGACTGTGATGCTGTATCTGACATTCGTAACACGAAGAAAATATGAGCAGTCGTTATTTTCGTTATAGAAATTTCATTTCAATACATCCGTCATTGCATTATATCAATGGAACTCTATTTTTGCTAGCGGTTTAACGTTGCGTTAACACATAATGGTATTGAGTTAAGGAGTCTTTCTCAAACTGTGGGGCGCGATCCCCGACAACGACGCCAAATAGTGGAAAAGGGGGTTCCTCACACTTTTCTACAGATAAAAAAAGTTAGCTTATAAGATATAAAGAATAAATACAGTAGAATATATTTTGATGATCAAGAGCTGTAATAATCACAAATTTTGAATGTGTTGTTACATTATATTGTTCTCCTCACCGTCCCCCCCCCAAAAAAACTTATGCAGATGCAGAGACAGCGTTGGCCCTTTGGCATCGGCAACATACAGCATTGTAAGCACATTTGAAAGCAGTGTGAATCTTGAGCAATTTTAGGGGGGGGGGGGGGAATTTAAAATAGAATAAAAATTGAAACAAAACGTCTATATTTGATGAGAGGTTGTGGGTGGTGGTTATTATTTTTTAAGAGGAAGTACAACTAGGCAACCATCCTCTGTATAACACTAATCAGAGAAAAAAATGGAAGGGATCCGACAGTTCGAAAAATGAAGGTATCGGCCAAAGAAAGACAAGGGCCATGAAGGGCGTGAAAATGAAATACTCCCTAGGCCTCGAGTGCTTTAATACCGTCGGGGTCGGAAAAGAACAAGAGTTGACCAAGGGAAGTTGGATAGGATAGATGAAAGTGAGGAGTCTGGCACGAGTAAGTGGAAGAAGTTCCAGAACTCATCTCAGGGCCCCGTGGTCGCCATACCACGCTCCCAAGTTGAGAACCCCTGAAGAAGAGGTGATGGGTGGGATGGTAGAAATGTTTTGCCTTGTGAGGGTTGATCCACTGGCAAATTATTCGAATTATACTGGACTATGGTGAGAAGCATTACGAAGGTAGCGGTGAAAACCTTCATCGGCACAATCGTAATATTTGGCAGGTGTGAAAATATAAAACCTTGGAAAAGAACATATTCGAGGTTGCCGACGCGAATGGTGCAAAGTGGTCTCTAACTCGTAGTCACTTCGCTGAGTGTAGGCTGTCTGAATTTGAACATTATTTAAAACATTCTGTCAGAGGAAACGTATTAGCCCATACATTCCAAGGTCTTGAAATACCGAGAGAACTGTTGGCCAGACAGGTAAGCTTGAGATACTGGATTGTCACTGTGTCAGGCTGAATCATCCGTACTGCTTTGTTTTCTTGACTTTGCCCGCTGCCTCCTCTATCAGACAAGACTAAGTGAATCAAATTCCATAAACTTCTCAAAAGATCCAGGAATCGACCCCATGGTCTCCTGTATGAGACAGGTATAACACTCTTAAGCTAAACAAATAAACAACCAAAACCAATTCTGAGAAACAAAAACAGGTGTGAAATTTCCCTTTGGAAAAACAAATGATCACAAATATGTCTTTCAATAAATGAAACTCATATGATAACGATAAAGTTTTTAGTACCTAACGAATTGTTTTCGAGAGACGTCTGTATGGAATTTGGAGTCGACAAGTGTAGGATTCAGTGCATCGAAATAAGGAGAAACTGACTCGAGCCCTACAAAACTACTACGAATGAAATAACCAGTCCTCTAGAACGGAGGTGCTCAGCTGGGCGCTCGTTGAGGCTAGCCCAGTGCGGTCCGACTGGCGTGAAGTAATTGCGAGCAGGTTACATAACAAGCGTACGTCATAGTGAAGCGTGAGAGTGGACACACTTTGCGGGGAAGAGAGAGAGCATTGACGTTCAGCTGTGATTACGAAGCTCTCCTCCACTACCCAGCGGTATGCTGATTGGGGTGCAGTATTTAAAATAAAGCGCTATAATCCCAAAAAGGCAAACCTGACCTTTTCAAGATATTCCAGATTGATTTATACTGCTCTCAATATAAACAGTCAGTTTTATTTTCTTACATTTATTCATTCAAATAAACTGACATGTTATAATTTGGTTGCTGCAATCTAAACAGGTACAGAGTTTAAGCGCACATTCTACGATTTACAATTCTTTGGATGGGCATCACTATAATTTCATTTGAAAAAAGTAACATTCATGTTATTCATTAAACAAAAAGTATTTATTGATGTCTTTATTTGTGGCAAATTTAGGGTTCCTGGCCCTCTCCTACACTTAACCACATTATGCGACTTGATGCCGAATACAAAAGTAGTATAATTACATAATTCAACGAGCCCTTGCTGGGTAGATGTTTACAGTGCGCTATATCTTCTGGTATGGGCTAGAGCAATTTGTTACTTTCGTTGACCTGTCTCATTCTCATCATTGGCTTTGACAATATGAAAGTGACGGAGATATGAGCGATGCTACTGTAGTAATACCATTCATTATGCAGCCAGTCCCTGTTATGATTGGTGTGAAAATATCGCCCATAGGGTCGGTTGGTGCATGCATTTCAGTGGGTTTGGCAGACTGATATGCAATAGCAACTTCTGGCTCGGTGAGGAAAGCAACAGGAAACTAGCTTACTCCTCATTTCCCTAGTATGCCTCTCCAGTGACGCCTAGGCTGTCTATGGTAGCCTTTGGTGGAGCTGCTTGATTTTGCACAGTGTTGTAGTGTTGTGTGACTTTCTCAGTTCATTAGTATTTAAAATTTAACAGGCGTCCCATGATAATAGCTAGCCTCTAAATGGCGAGAGGGAGTTTCATCACGAGTGAGGAGAAAGATATTTACAATCCAAGATAAAATGTTTTAAAAATTTATTTAATTGATCTTTGCTGGAACAACATTTGATCATCCGCTATGTATAAGGAACACTCACTCCACATATAAAAAATATAAAAAGGCAGTGCAAAGTACATATAAGAAATGAAAACCAATTTGTCCACATTTTGCAAGTACAGAACACTACACTGAATCTCTCTTCCTGGAAAAGACGGGGAGAACAAACAAAACACTGGCAACAATGCGAAGAAGACAAAGTCAAATTCTTATATCTGCGGGTCTCAAAAAGTAAATCACAGCATTGAGAACTGATTTTTTTCACCGCAGAACACCAATGCAGCACTGGTCGGGAACGGTACTGGTAGAACAGATAGTTCAGATAGAAAGCTGCTTCGAGAAGCATCATAAAGGCCACACGTAAACAAAGTGTGCTTGAGATATCTATCCTCGGCATACTGACACCGACAGCGCGGTAAATCTAAAACCCATATGCGATGTAGATGCGAAGAGAGTGATCTATGATTGAGCCTCATTCGGATTACTAAAACCGTTATACCACGTGACTGATGCAACTTAAAATACCATGGCTTAGGAAAGATTAAAGTACAACAACAATGTAAATACCCATATCTAACAGAGAGATAATACAGCATGCCTTCAAATATATAACCTAACTGATGTTATTCCAGGTATGCATGATTCGATTGTTGGTGGGTTTATCAGATAATTTAAATCCAAACAACCACAAGCCACAGCTTATCCACCGTAATTCCGTATTGGTTTTAATGCCGGGAGTGTCCGAAGACAAGTTCAGCTCGCCAGATGCAGGTCTTTCGAGTTGAGACCCGTAGGTGACCTGTGCGTCGTTATGAGGATGAAATAATGATGAAGACGACGCATTCACCCAGTCTCCGAGCCAGCGGAATTAACCAATTATGGCTAAAATTCCCGACCCTGAGGGGAATCGAACCTAGGATCCCTGTGACCAAAGGGCAGCACGCTAACCATTTCGCCATGGAGCCGGACATCGCCGCAGTGGTCGAGAGTGACTGGGAGAACTTCGCCCAACCTTCACGACCTGTGACGTAGCCACAATGTCACCGTGGTTGAATAGCGTACGCTCATCGCCTGACTGCCCGCCTACTTGCAGTGCTGGGCGCCCGCGGGACGGAATGCCCAGCATGAGTACCTCTGCTCTAGAGTATGACGAGATAAGGCCTCTCTCAGTCATAACCATCCATAAATAATTTTCATCACAGCCTGCATGGTTGCGAGGTAATAATAATGACATGTGGTCTTCGAAGAGGTCTGTTGAGGTCTATCGAGTTGACGCCGTATAGGCGACCTGCGGATCTGTGAGTATGGGGTCCTACCTTTGATGAATTCTAATAATTAAGATGGCACACACAACCAGCCTCCGAGCCATCCGAATTAATCAATGGAGATTGCAATCCCCGACCCGGCCGGGAATCGAACCAGGGTCCTACTGGACCATAGGCTAGCACGCCAACCATTTAGCCATGGAGGCGGTTGGTTGCGAGGTGATATCACGTGCCACCTTTATATCACTGGACCCCTAGCTGTAAGATACATTTATGTCAGCAATTGAGCTATCATAAACATCTTGTGAGACAAGTATAGTTTTCAGAGCATCGAAATGGGGAAAATGACTCATGGCCTACCACGAGTGAAATAGTCAGTACTTTAGAGAAAGAAAAGTCGTAACGGAAGAAAAGACACACTACTTCTACACCACGAGGCTGGAATTTACAAATTATCAATTAATTATAAATACATAATGTAATATTTAAATCCTCTGCTCGAATACCTACTGTTCTCTTCACTTATCTCAGGGTCACAGACCTTGCGTTGATTCGTTTTCTTTAGGGTACATGAGGGATCCTCTTCTAAAGGCTAAGGTATTAAAATAATGAAACCTAGACATTCAGAATAGCTAATTTATTATCATAAAGTAACGAAAATGATGAAATTGAATAACAATGAATAAACTGACAATTAAAATGCAAAGAAGGCAAAATTGATTGTAATAGCAATAAAATCGGCTCGGGTAATCTATTCCCAATCAGATTGAAAATAAATGTGTCAATGGTAATAAAATAAAAAATGTGTGGCATATTAATTATGGCCCTTGACCGAATTAACTAATACAATTTTGTCCATAGTGAAATCCACTTAAATAACTCTTCGTTGTCCCCGAACAAAATCACAAACAAATGTGATCTTGAATCAAAATAAAATCGCATCAAGAAAAATGATTTAAATATTCAGTATTAACTTCATGTAATAAAACACACACATCGTCGAGAATGGTCTCTTCATATAAATCTATGTTACTAACACACAATTGTGTCCTGTTGGAAACCAAATAATGGACCCTGACACAAATCGGTCCCTTTAACATATTATGGGTCTGCATAGGAGTTACTGCTTACACTTGTGGCATCTATGTTTAGTTCGCCAGGAATAAAAAAACTATAATTTATAATAAAATTTATAATACACTTCTGAGTTAGATATTTAGCACACATAATATGCATGTCTGTTATTCGTCACATTTAAATATCTGAAATTTCAGTTACTAACAATCAGATCGATGCAACTTACAATCAAAAATGAAATTAACGTATGTTCAGCGACTTATCACTGTAATAACGTCGTGACTTTAGGAATGTTGTTTTCACTTGACCCGATTCTAGCGGTCGTCCTATCTCTAATCTAAAGCTGCACAAGTGATCATCGTGGGTCAGTTATTTACATATCTTACAACGTTGATTCACTACAATGTCAAGTCAGAAAATAAAACCTACAACCTGTTTTCCAGTCTCTGACCGGGTCAGAGATGGGATGAATCAAGCCCCCAGCTTGCGGCGAGGATAGGAATTGTGCCGGCTGCCGAGGCCCGTCGCACTCCTCTGGGGTAATGATTAATGACTGACATATGAAATGAAATGATAGTGGAATGTGTTGTTGGAATAGAAGATGACAGGGAAAACCGGAGTACCCAGAGAAAAACCTGCCCCGCCTCCGTTTTATCCAGCACAAATCTCACAAAGAGCGGTGAGAGGTCGGCGTGCTGCCACCTGAGCCACGGGGGCTTAATGTCAAGACAGAATCACACTTACACAATCAACTATACACAACAATCACGAATAAAACCCTTAAAATGACATGCAAAACCCACTACGATATGTAATAAAAGACAAATAAAATACACTAACTACACTATTTACAAATAATGAGGTTCAACGTATTTGTTTGTCATATACTTTATTTCATGTGATGACTGCACTGATTAATATTATTGGGTCTTATTGGTGGCCCGGAGATCACATGCAAACGAAATTCGTTCTGGTGCGTTAGATCATTTGCCTTAGTGACTATCAGAAATTATTTTAACTGAAACGGCCCTTGGCCATTTCTCATCGTCTTTTATCATGGTCAGTTGAGTTAAAACTATAAATTCGGGCATTTTTCTCCGACATACATGTCAAAAATCTCCATCCATTACTTATCAGTCTCTAGAATGAACCTCAAGATCTTACATCCGAGTAGCAAATTACTTCTTATTTATCGATTAATTAACGCAATTCCCAGAAGGTTTAATAATTCATTCATGATTCGAAACAAGCAACATAGTACCAAAAATCTATTTTAAGTTTCATATTAATTTTCCGTTTGTTACGACTGGGTATTATGTACTGTCATATTGCTCCTGCTTCCTAAACATGTTGTGGTAATCATCAATATTTATTCACTTCGGTCCAACGGAGAGCATTTCATCCCAGGATATCGACATTTCCTCTGTCGTCATGTCCAGATTTGACAACTTCAGAGTGAGTAAAAGAAATAACTGACTTTAAACAGGTTACCCAACTTCTAAACATCAACATTCTTCCAGGTTATATAATACTTAAAAATCAAAGAGCAGTTCGAAATCGACACTAAGGACATCTAGACCCGACAGTCAAACGACTCAGAGCATTTGATAGTTCGAGATATTTACACGGTTACCAACATGGGCACTGAGAGGCAATTTTAAATAGGCGGAGAGGCCTTACTCCTGGTACGATCATTTTTATTATTATCGGTTATTATTTTTATTATTCCTAAAAATCATCGTTTGATTCTGGACATTACTAATCAATACAAAACAGAAACACAAAATGATGACCATACATAATACAGAACCGCATGCAATGTACTATTACTCATAACTAATGTTAATTCATCCCAATTGTCATCTAGGACTTGCGAAAAATAAAAGTAAAATAATATAAACGTGAAATTTTAACTATTCTCTCACAAAGAAACATTACTATTATGATGATGATGATGATGATGATGATGATGATTATTATTATTATTATTATTATTATTATTATTATTATTATTATTATTATTATTATTATTAGTATTATTAGTATTATTCGTTTCAGCCAGCTGTGGACCACGTTATGTCAACCGTTTGCATCCTTGAGCTTTAATTCTTTGCCAGTATTCCCGCATTCGCTTTCTGTGAACCTCCATTCTTTGATCAGTCCACTTCTTGCCTGTTTTCAGCTTCGGCCTTTCTTGGAATCTGTGGTATGCTCGAACTTTCTTCTGGAGAGGAAAACGTTCCTGGATATCTTCATGTGTGATTGCTATTCCTTGAAGGTCTTTTTCAACTTCGGTGAACCAGGGTCCCTTGATTTTCTTGTTTACAAAGTAGGATAGGATCCGGTTGGTCAATCTCAGCGAGCTCATACGTGTTATGTGGCCATAAAAATTAATCCTCCGTTTCCGAATGAGGTCCGTTATCCTTGCCACATGTATGTACAGTTCATTGTTATGCCGTCTCCTGTACTCACCAATTTCTCTGTATGCTTAAGCTTCGCCTAGATGGACCCTGATGTTTTGTTGTAGATATTTCTAGTTAGTTGGTATGCCATATTGTTGATTCTAGATGTGATTGCTAGTTCCTCAGAGTTGTTAAGTGCTATCCACTCGCCTAAGTATTTAAACTTTTCTGTTCGTTTTATTTTCCCCTGTTCTAAAATTCTCTAGGAGCTGGTTTGGTATTTGTTATAAACTATGTTTTTCCAAAGGAGATATGGAGGCCAGCCTTTGGTGCTTGGGTTTTAAGTAGGTTGGTTTGATTTTCAGCGGTATGTAGGGAATCAGAGAATATCGCAGGATCAACTGCAAAAGCTAGGCAATCTATCGTCAGGCCAGTTCTCTTGTATCCTATTTGAAGTCCTATCCCGAACTCTTCCTTGGACATCTCTTTGCGCCATTCGCGAATTATTTTCTCCAGTACACAGTTGGAGTAGAGGCGATAATCCGTCTCCCTGCCTTACACCTGTCTTGATTTCGAAGATGTCCGAAATCTCTCTCCTGAATTTCACTCTAGATGTTGTGTTGGTTAGAGTCTGTTGGATAATTGCTCTCGTTTTGTTGTCTAAACCCATCTCCTTTAGAATTTGTAGCAGTTTTTGTCGATCTATAGAATCATAGGCTTTTTTGAAGTCAACGAAGGTAGCCACAAACTTCTTATTTCTGAGATTCAGATAGGAAAGCACAGACTTAAGATTCATGATCTGCTCTCCGCATAATCAGCTTTTTCTAAACCCTCCTTGATATTCACCCAACTGTGAATCGAGCTGCTCTTCTGCTCGGGTCTGAAGGGCTTTCGAGAGAATTTTGTACGTTATCAAAAGGAGGGAGATGCCACGGTAGTTGTTTACATCTGCTTCGTCACCTTTGTTATGAAGGGGATTAATCGGGGCTGTTGTCCAGTCACTTGGAATTTTCTCTGTTTCCCAGATTTCATGAATGATCTCTGTTAGTTTGTCGATCGCCTTGTCATCTGCGGCCTTCCAGAGTTCAGCAATTATTGCATCTTCGCCAGGTGCTTTGTTGTTCATTAATGACTTGTTATTATTACTATTATTATTATTATTATTATTATTATTATTATTATTATTATTATTATTATTATTATTATTACCGGAGTACTGCGTAATCATCGCCAGCGGTCTTCCATTCTTACCGCCAGCGCCCACTATGATGGACTTTAATCCATATTACATGCGATGGAATTCATGATGATCCACCAGGTATATCCGTTAAGGAACATTCTGACACTAGTTTACTAGCAATTACACAAATTTATATATAACAACTAGCAAATGTACCCGTGCTTCGCTACGGTATTCTACATTGTATATGGATATCGAAGTAAATTACCGTACATGAAGTTAATAAGATTTTTTAAATTGCATGTCCATTGGCGTTATCTGTGAAACAGCATAGGGTGGTCCGCATATGTTGTTTAAAATATAAAGTGCGAGTTGCATAGTTGTGATGATAACTACAGTTCCACTTGTCTACTGCAATTCACTATGGGTAACGTCAGTCACATTTTGATGAGTAAATTCGTTTATAATCGGGGACACCCTTGCAAGGGGGCGCCTTTGCCTAATGACAAAGAGAATAAGGTAAAGGAGTTTTGAAAAAAATGCTCTCTCTCTTGCCTTCTGCTAGTCAAATCGAGAAGTGAATTACTCATTACAATGGTACACAGGAGTTGGAGGAGGACCTCATTCCTACTGCCTTTTAAAGTTGATGTGGGGGTACTGATTACAATAGCAGACGCTCTTCTGCTGACAGTCACTATTGATTTGTAAAGTATTAATTACAATGGCAGACACACCTCTTCTAGATCGCTACAAATCGACTACAATGAATAAACATAGATCTACATACGGAAGTATATGCTTGTTTACCTTCATTTACAGAATAACTGCTGCTAAACGGTGCATCATATCGAAAAAAAGAATTTACGATAAGACGCCTCTGGCCTCATTTAGTGATCTAAATGGCTGGTCGTGTGATATTTCCTCGTATCTCATCTATTTAAAGGTAAGATTGTTTTAGAAACGTTGAATAGGGTGAAATTTGTGTAAGGTTTTCACACAGTGAATTACTTTTCAGATACTTATGTGACAGCTTTAGACATAGAATTTGGCTCACATATGCCTTTGCTGGCAGGACCTAGTGTTTACAGTGCACTATGTCTTCTGGTATAGGCTAGAACAATTTTGTTACTTTCATAGATCTGTCTCTGTCTTATCCTTGGCTTTGACAATATGAAAGTGACTGAGGTATGAGCGATGCTCGTAATGCCAATCCTTATGCAGCCAGTCCCTGCTATGAATGGTGTGAAAATGTTGCTCATAGGTTCGGTTGGTGCATGCATTTCAGTGGGCTTGGCAGACTGATATGTAACAGCAACTCTGGCTCGGTGAGGAAAGCAACGGGAAACTACCTCACTCCTCATTTCCTTAGTACGCCTCTTCAGTGATGCCTAGGCCATCTATGACAGCTGATGGCAGAGCTGTTGAGGATCCAACCAGCCTTAGGGCTGAGGACTCAACATACATACATGGCTACTTAGTGGGCTAATATTCGTGTAGAATTTGATGAACATATCTTTCCTATAAGTGATTCAAACCATCAATTATACGTGTACAAAGTGCAAAATTCAGGTAAATCTAGAAATAGAGCCACATTTAACATATAAGGGATAGAGATACGACAAAAAGTCATATGACCAAAGTTGTAGATCATTCCAAAATAAGATTGTGCCATCCGTTTTGTGATGCGACTTACCGTTTAGCCACCAAATACCTCGAAAGGAAGGTCTGCACCGTCATGAAAATTGCCTCCATATTTCGATATTTTCCTGGGGTAAAAAATAAATATTTTAAACATCTTGTAAATTTTCCGTCGGTTACAGGCTAAAAGCTATAATTTTATCAATTTTAAATTTTCTAACTCGTCTGGCAGATTGTGTCTCCATCTTGACAGGGGAGGGGATTAAAAATTAGAACTTTCAGAAAACGATTAAGCCCATGAAACCTACAGGTTATCGTTCTGGATAAATATAACCGACTGCTTTCTTATGCAGATTTGAAACTCCCAGCGTGTCCCCCTTAGAGAATTTTGAGAATTTTCGATTTTTCTAGGATTCCTGAAATGATCAGCTTGTCTGGTACCAAGTTTTAAGTTTCTAAGATGCCTGGAATTGTCTCATTAATTCACGTCTGTTTTCAATTTTATGCCTTAACTAGCAAGATACCCGTGCTTCGCTACGGTATTATACTGAAATTTATAATTGAATGCTTATTGTTTTAGATATATAATCCGCCGAAATTCGCGGTCTGACTCGTTTTCTGCGAGAACCCACCAAAATTCCCGATCTGACTCGTTTTCTATTAGATTACGTCATGTTTCCTCCCATTTTTCAATCTTCTTTTCCAGCAATCGATTTCGTACTTCCCGGGCTAGGCTCAGGTATTCCTCCCGGTCAGTTGGGTCCGTAAATCTTTGCCATCTTTTCCTATAATCATTTTTAATATGGATAAAATCCTTCAGGAGATCCGGCGTGGTGTCATATTGGGTGCCTAGAAGGCACTGAACCCGCGGCCGGACTGCATTCTTAGTCATTACCAGTCCAGGAGCCGTTTCCAGCGCGGTCCGCACATTTGAGGTCGGTCCGGAACATTATTATTATTATTATTATTATTATTATTATTATTATTATTATTATTATTATTATTATATGTTGCTGGAATGGATGATGACAGGAAAACCGGAGTATCCGGAGAAAAACCTGTCCCGCCTCCGTTTTGTCCAGCACGAATGTCACAAGGAGTGAACGGGATTTGAACCACGGAACCCAGCTGTGAGAGGCCGGCGCGCTGCCGAGGATCCTTATAAGTACATTAAGAACAGTAAAATCAATTGGACTCACCACCTTCTACACCCCACCGCCGTTAAGTTTATTTACCGGCACCCCCCCCCCCCAAAAAGATTAAAAGAAGGCTTGTTTCTTATGTTTAAAGAAGATTTCAAACACCAATGTTCACATCTATTAACTTCAGTTTTGAGATATAAGTATCCCCATAAAAATAATTTAATTTTTTCACTTCATTTCACACTACTCCCCCCCCCCCCCGCCCCTAAGTGAATTTTCCCGCAAAAAATACTTGTTTCTTTAATAGTAAAGGATCTTCTAAATACCAATTATCACGACTCTAACTTCTTCAGTTTTTGATTTATGTGTCCTCATGAAAGGAATTCAACTCCTTTACACTCCCGCCCTCCAAGATGGTTTCCCACCAAAACGCGTTCTTCTTTGTTTTTAAAGGATATCCAAATACGAATTTTCACGTCTGTAACAACTTTAGTTTTTATTAGATGTATGTATTCTCCTTCAATTAATTCAATTAATTTTTCAATTCTTTCACCCCCCTTCATTGGATTTTCCGAGAATACGTGTTTCTTTATTTTTAAAGCAGATTGCAAATATCAAATTTCACGTCTGTAACATCTTCATTTTTGAGATATCAGTAGCCTAATTAAAAGAATTCAACACAATTTTCAGTCACTTTTACCCCCCCCTCTACCCAAGTGGTATTTCCGAAAGCTAAAAATACACGTTTCTTTATGTTTAATAGAGATAAAAAATACCATTTTTCACTTCTGTAACATGTTAAGTTTTTTAGATAAACTGTAAAAATTCTCATTTTAAAATTTCACCCCTTTTGAGTTCCCCTTAAGTGGAGTTTCCAAACACAAATCACCTATGTTTCTTTAGATTTACAGGAGATTACAAACACCCACTTTTTACGTCTGTAACATTTTACGTTTCCAAGATATTCTGTAGATATAGTCTTTCAAAAATTCACCCAATTTGTCACTCCTGTTTAACCGTCATTAATTGGATTTTCCAAAACAAAAAAAATACGTGTTTTTATTTTTAAAGGATATCCCATATACAAATTTTCAGTTCTGTAATATCTTTCGTTTCTGAGATATATGTATCCTCATTAAAGGCATTCAACCCATTTTTCACCCTTTTACACCCCTCCTATTGGAATTTACAGGAAACAAAAAATACGTTTTCCTTTATTTTTAGAGGAGATTCTAACTACCAATTTTTACATCTGTAAATTTTAAAGTTTTAAGATGTATACACACTCATTTTAAAAAATTTACCCTCCCCCCTTTTTACCCCCCAATATTTGGATTTTCCAAAAACGAAAAAATACGTGTGTTTATTTATTTTTAAAGGAGATTCTAAATACCAATTTTCACATATATAACCTTTAAAAATTTTGAGATGCACTCATTTTAAAATATTACTCCCTTTTAACCCCCCCCCTAAATTGGATTTTCCAGAAACAAAAAAATACGTGTTTCTTTAGTTTTAACGGAGATCCCAAACACCAATTTTCAGGTCTGTAATATCTTCAGTTTCTGATATATAAGTAGCCTCATTAAAGGCATTCAACCACTTTTTAGCCCCTTTTCACTCCTCCTATTGCGATTTTCCGAAAACAAAAAAATACGTGTTCCTTTATTTTTAATGGAGGTTCTAAATACCAATTTTTACATCTGCAAACTTTAAAAGTTTGGAGATATAGATTCACTCATTTTAAAAATTCACCCCCTTTTCACCCTCCCATTAATTGGATTTTCCAAAAACAAAAAAATATGTGTTTCTTTATTTTTAAAAGAGATCAAAAGTACCAATTTTCAGGTCTGTAATATTTTCAGTTTCTGAGATATAGGTACCGGTATCCTGATTAAAGGCATTCAACCCATTTTTCCCCATTTTCACCCTTTTTCACCCCTCCTATTGGGATTTTCTGAAAACAAAAATATACGTGTTTCCTTATTTTTAAAGAAGATTCTAAATACCAATTTTTACATCTGTAAACTTTTAAAGTTTTGAGATATAGAGCAACTCATTTTAAAATTTCACCCCCGTTTTCACCCCCTTAGCGAAGGAATATCCAAAAATCCTCTCTTAGCGAGCACCTACGTCTTAATATGAATATATCCCCAAAATTTCATCTCTTTATGTCCAGTAGTTTTGGCTCGGCGATGATAAATCAGTCAGTCAGTCAGTCAGTCAGTCAGTCAGGACAAGTTATTTTATATATAGAGATTTATACATATATATAGTACAGTACATACAGATTGCCCCAAACTGACTTCCATTTGTTAATGTGGATTATATTTCACCAGCTTCCCTAGTGGTTCTAGGGGCGTCAGACTCCCACAGTATATTTTCCACATAGTAAGTCATACTTGTAAGTCATACCGGAACATACACACGTCCATTATCTCGGTCATTTTGGACAATATATGTTTTCACCCTTTCTCACCCCCTATGCCAAAGGGGGCTGAAGTTGGACTTTAAAAAATCCGAAATATTACTATTTATCTCAGCGACCCGGAAAACTATGGTTTCGACACTATTTTCGATTATTTTTATGTCTCATTCCCCACTCCCCCACCCTAAAGGGGGCTGAACTTTGAGTTTCTTCTTTTAAATCGGGAGTGTTACTGTTCATCTCAGTGATCCCGAAAACTATCGATTCGACACTATTTTCGATTATATTTATATCTCAAAGGACCTCGCCCCCACCCCAAAGGGGGATGAACTTGGACGTATAAAATATCCGGAGGCTCACTATTCATCTCAGCGACCCCAACAGCTATGGATTCGGCACTATTTTCGATTATTTTTATATATCACTCTCCCATCGCCCCCACCCCGAAGGGGGCTGAACTTGGACTTTAAAAAATTCCGAAGTGTTACTATTCATTTCAGCAAGCCCGGAAAGTACGGATTCGACACTACTTTCGATGATTTTTATATCACACCCCCTCACCCCTCCCGCCCCTAAGGGTTCCTGGGGTGTATTATCCCCACGTGCTTTGTCTCCTGATACTAAAAATCCGAAGTGTACAATTCACCTCTGCGACCCCGAAAACTATGTATTCGACACTATTTTGAGATTAATTTTATATATCACTCCCCCCTCGCCTCCACCCCAAAGGGGGGATGAACTTGGACTTGAAAAATCCGGAGTGTCATTATTCAACTCAGTGACCCCGAGAAGTATGGATTGGACACTATTTTAGTTAATTTTGATATCTGACCCTCCCGCCCCTATGGAAGTTCGTGGTCGCTTTCCCCCACGCGGTTTGTCTCCTGATACTAAGTGATAAGTGTACCAAGTTTAGTTGAAATTGCTCCAGTGGTTTAGGATGAGATGTCATATACACACCCCAACACACACCCACGCACACACATTCATCCATTTTTATATATAGTAAGAAGAAGATAGGATTTTTATATATAGTTTTTCGATTCTTTTTGTATCTCACCCCCTTCGCAACCCAATTGGACTTTTAAAAAATCCGGAGTATTACTATTCATCCCAGAGACCCTCAAATCTATGGATTTGACACTGTTTTTAATTATGTCTATATCTCATACCCCCTTCGCTCCTTACCTAAAAGGGGGCTGAACTTGGACATCAAAACATTCTGGAGTATTACTTTTCAACTCAGCGACCCCGAATACTGTGAATTCGACACTATTTTCGATTATTTATATAACTAACCTCCCCTGATCCCCCTACCTTAAGGGCGCAAGGGATGGCTTACCCGCATAGTGCTCGTCTCCACATAGTAAGTAATAGGTGTACAAAGTTTGGTTGATATAGCTCCAGAGGTTTAGGAAGAGATGCGTCATTTACACACATACCCACACACACCATCCATTTTTATATATAGTAAGATTATGCACTGAAAAAACACTAAAATAACTTTACACTCTCTTATCATTAATCACTTCCAAGGCGTCTCTCGTCTGTTCCAAGTGTGGCTCGACAGCAAAGGACTTTCTCGCTGTTCTCACTTTGTGATCAGCTGGCTATTCTGCCTGGCTTGCTCTCGGCTCGTGGGCGTTAAGTCACCGGTGTTATTACCTCCTGCTGTGAAATAACAAACGACAACATTTACTTGGTCAATCATTTCAAAAGGAAGCAGCATGATAAAGTGAGCTTTATAATAAAACGTGTCACTTCTGATTTTAGAAATGATATGGAAGGGTGGAGAAAATGCAACCTATGTGGGTGGCCGTTCTCTTCATCGTAATCTAGTATTTAACATGTTCATTCTGATAAATCATTGTGCTATTAATAATCACTACCACTGACATCCGTAATATTTTCGAAAAATCATTATTCACTTCCTCAGAAATAACAAGCAGATTGACCTCGCAGTAAAACTAAAGTGACCGAGCTCGATAGCTGCAGTCGCTTAAGTGCGGCCAGTATCCAGTATTCGGGAGCTAGTGGGTTCGAGCCCCACTGTCGGCAGCCCTGAAGGTGGTTTTTCGTGGTTTCCCATTTTCACACCAGGCAAATGCTGGGGCTGTACCTTAATTAAGGCCACGGCCGCTTCCTTCCCAGTCCTAGCCCTTTCCTGTCCCATCGTCGCTATAAGACATTTCTGTGTCGGTGCGACGTAAAGCCAATAGCAAAAAAATTAAAAAACTAAAGTATGTCCCATGAAATGCTTGAGTGGTACGAAATATGGATCTTTTGAGATCGTGTCTACAGTATATATTGTAGAAGTAAAGTACTATGTCTAGTACAGTCGTTCGTTCGTTCGTTCGTAATCTGTTTACCCTCCAGGGTCGGTTTTTCCCTCGAATTCAGCGAGAGATCCCACCTCTACCGCCTCAAGGGCAGTGTCCTGGATATTCAGACTTTGGGTCGGGGGATACAACTGGGGAGAATGACCAGTAACTCGCCCAGGCGGCCTCACCTGCTATGCTGAACAGGGGCCTAGTGGAGGGAAGGGAAGATTGGATGGGACAGGCAAGGAAGAGGTAAGGAAGCGGCCGTGGCCTTAAGTTAGGTACCATCCCGGCATTTGCCTGGAGAAGAAGTGGGAAACCACGGAAAACCACTTCCAGGATGGCTGAGGTGGGAATCGAACCCATCTCTACTCAGTTGACCTCCCTGAGTCTGAGTGGACCCCGTTCCAGCCCTCGTACCACTTTTCAAATTTCGTGGCAGAGCCGCGAATCGAACCCGGACCTCCAGGGGTGGCAGCTAATCACGCTAACCACTACACCACAGAGGCGGACCTAGTACAGTCGAAAAGTCTAAAATCTTAATGTTTCTCTATTGAGAAATATGATCACTCATTAAGTCTTTTTAAATTTTTTTTAATTACAATTGCCTCTTCGTCGCACTACGAATTAGATAGGATTTATCCTCCATATTCCGGAACATACTGCGATCTGGATGTCGTTGTACTTAAACTGCAGCTGCTTGTCGTTCATTGCAACGATACTCTCAAAATATAAGCATCATATCCACAAATACGTTACTCGTAGTCGTTGCATTGGTGTACATTTGACTACTCTGTATGTTTATGCGTTAGAAATGTTTGTGTCCTTAGCAATGCACAGAGCACTCATGTGACCTATGAGCAAACTGGGTGCACGGTTAGTCTGCAACCTCTGCAACATTCGGCAATTCTCCGACTTTACGTTGTTGCTTGTAGACCTTTCATTCATCATGATGGAAGTTCCTACAGCAGACTAGATATACCACCCATCCTACTGTGAAGTACCCGGTACATCCCAATCCATTTCCTCAAACTAACTTCAAATTTTTCATCGATCTATGAACTTCAATGGGGCCAGCTTGAGAGGAAATTGTTCTAACTCATAAGCTTCAGTGAAGAAGACCAACTCATTTAATGACCAAATTATGACTGTCTATTAATTTTACGCTCAGTTTCAAAACGGTATGCTCTGCGTGGGTTAGGTTTTGACCTAAAGTATCTGCTTCCCAGATAGGAAAAAGTAACAAATGAAGCTTTTATTTTAATAATGACTGTATATCATGTACTACTGTTGCCTCGGTACTAAAAACATTCATAGTAATTACTCTACGTATTAAAAGAAGCGATAAATACGCCCCCTTCTCTCTTTTCTAATACTAGCAAGATACCCGTGCTTCGCTACGGTATTATACTGAAATTTATAATTGAATGCTTATTGTTTTAGATATATAATCCTCCGAAATTCGCGATATGACTCGTTTTCTGCGAGAATCCACCAAAATTCCCGATCTGACTCGTTTTCTATTATTTTACGGCACGTTTCCTCCCATTTTTCAATCTTCCTTTTCAGCAATCGATTTCGTACTTCCCGGGTTAGGCTCAGGTATTCCTCCCGGTCAGTTGGGTCCGTAAATCTGTGCCATCTTTTCCTATAATCATTTTTAATATGGATAAAATCCTTCAGGAGATCCAGCGTGGTGTCATATTGGGTGCCTTGGCGGCACTGAACCCGCGGCCAGTCTGCATTCTTAGTCATTACCCGTCCAGGAGCCGTTTCCAGCGCGGTCCGCACATTTGACGACGGTCCGGAACATTATTATTATTATTATTATTATTATTATTATTATTATTATTATTATTATTATTATTATTATTATTATTATTATTATTATTATTATGTGTTGCTGGAATGGCTGATGACAGGGAAAACCGGAGTATCTGGAGAAAAACCTGTCCCGCCTCCGTTTTGTCCAGCACGAATGACACATGGAGCGAACGGGATTTGAACCACGGAACCCAGCTGTGAGAGGCCGGCACACTTGCGTCTGAGCAACGGAGGATCCTTATAAGTACATTAATCACAGTAAAATCAATTGGTCTCATCTCCTTCTACACCCCACCGCCGTTAAGTTTATTTACCGCCACCTCCCCCCCCCCCAAGAAAAATTAAAAGAAGGCTTGTTTCTTTATGTTTAAGGGAGATTCCAAACACCACTGTTCACGTCTATTACCTTCAGCTTTGAGATATTAGTATCCCCATAAAAATAATTTACTTTTTTCACTTCATTTCACACTACTCCCCCCCCTCCCCAAGTGAATTTTCCCGCAAAAAATATTGTTTCTTTAATAGTAAAGGATCTTCTAAATACCAATTATCACGACTCAAAATTCTTCAGTTTTTGATTTATGTGTCCTCATTAAAGGAATTCAACTCCTTTACACTCCCGCCCTCCAAGATTGTCCCCCCCCCCCAAACGCGTTTTTCTTTGTTTTTAAAGGAGATCCAAATACGAATTATCACGTCTGTAACAACTTTAGTTTTTATTAGATGTATGTATTCTCATACAATTAAGTCAATTAATTTTTCAATTCTTTCACCCTCCTCCCCTTCATTGGATTTTCCGACAATACGTGTATCTTTACTTTTAAAGCAGATTCCAAATATCAAATTTCACGTCTGTAACATCTTCATTTTTGAGATATCAGTAGCCTAATTAAAAGAATTCAACACCATTTTCAGTCACTTTTACCCCCCCCCGCTCCACCCAAGTGGTATTTCCAAAAACTAAAAATACACGTTTCTTTATGCTTAATAGAGATAAAAAAATACCATTTTTCACTTCTGTAACATGTTAAGTTTTTTGAGATATACTGTAAAAATTCTCATTTTAAAATTTCACCCCTTTTGAGTTCCCCTTAAGTGGAGTTTCCCAAAACAAATCACCTATGTTTCTTTACATTTACAGGAGATTCCAAACACCCACTTTTTACGTCTGTAACATTTTACGTTTCCAAGATATTCTGTAGATATAGTCTTTCAAAAAATTCACCCCATTTTGTCACTCCTGTTTAACCGCCATTAATTGGATTTTCCAAAAACTAAAAAATACGTGTTTCTTTATTTTTAAAGGAGATCCCATATACAAATTTTCAGTTCTGTAATATCTTTCGTTTCTGAGATATATGTATCCTTATTAAAGGCATTCAACCCATTTTTCACCCTTTTAAACCCCTCGTATTGGGATTTAAGGAAACAAAAAAAGACATGTTCCTTTATTTTTAGAGGAGAATCCAAGTACCAATTTTTCATCTGTAAATTTATAGTTTTAAGATGTAGACACACTCATTTTAAAAATTCACCCCCCCCCTTTTCACCCCCAATATTTGGATTTTCCAAAAACGAAAAAAATACGTGTTTCTTTACTTTTAAAGTAGATCCCAAATACAAATTTTCAGGTCTGTAATATCTTCAGGTTCTGAAATATAAGTAGCCTCATTAAAGGCATTCAACCCATTACTCACCCTTTTACACCCTTCCTATTGGGATTTTCCGAAAACAAAAGAATACGTGTTTCTTTATTTTTAAAGGAGATTCTAAATACCAATTGTTACGTCTATAAACTATAAAGTTTTGAGATATAGATACACTCATTTTAAAAAATCACCCCCTTTTCACACCCATTAATTGGATTTTACAAAAACAAAAAATACGTGTTTCTTTATTTTTGAAAGAGATCCCATACACCAATTTTCAGATCTGTAATATCTTCAGTTTCTGAGATATAAGTAGCCTCATTAAAGGATTCAACCGCTTTTTCACCCCTTTTCACTCCTCCTATTGCGATTTTCCGAAAACAAAAAAAATACGTGTTTCTTTATTTTTAATGAAGATTCTAAATACCAATTTTTATATCTGAAAACTTTAAAAGTTTGGAGATATAGATTCACTCATTTTAAAAATTCACCCCCCTTTTCACCCTCGCATTAATTGGATTTTCCAAAAACAAAAAAAATGTGTTTCTTTATTTTTGAAAGAGATCAAAAGTACCAATTTTGAGGTCTGTAATATCTTCAGTTTCTGAGATATAGGTACCGGTATCCTGATTAAAGGCATTCAACCCCTTTTTCACCCTTTTCACCCCTCCTATTGGGATTTTCCGAAAACAAAAAATACGTGTTTCCTTATTTTTAAAGAAGATTCTAAATACCAATTTTCACATCTGTAAACTTTTAAAGTTTTGAGATATAGACACACTCATTTTAATATTTCACCCCCCTTTTTCACCCCCTTAGCGACGGAATATCCAAAAACCCTCTCTTAGCGAGCACCTACATCTTAATACGAATATATCCCCAAAATTTCATTTCTTTATGTCCAGTAGTTTTGGCTCGGCGATGATGAATCAGTCAGTCAGTCAGTCAGGACAAGCTACTTTATATATATATAGACTAGCAAGATACCCGTGCTTCGCTACGGTATTATACTGAAATTTATAATTGAATGCTTATTGTTTTAGATATATAATCCCCCGAAATTCGCGAACTGACTCGTTTTCTGCGAGAATCCACCAAAATTCCCGATCTGACTGGTTTTCTATTATTTCACGGCACGTTTCCTCCCATTTTTCAATCTTCCTTTCCAGCAATCGATTTCGTACTTCCCGGGCTAGGCTCAGATATTCCTCCCGGTCAGTTGGGTCCGTAAATCTTTGCCATCTTTTCCTATAATCATTTTTAATATGGATAAAATCCTTCAGGAGATCCGGCGTGGTGTCATATTGGGTGCCTTGGCGGCACTGAACCCGCGGCCGGGCTGCATTCTTAGTCATTTGTCCAGGAGCCGTTACCAGCGCGGTCCGCACATTTGACGACGGTCCGGAATATTATTATTATTATTATTATTATTATTATTATTATTATTATTATTATTATTATTATTATTATTATTATTATTATTATTTTTACTATTATGTGTTGCTGGAATGGCTGATGACAGGGAAAACCGGAGTATCCGGAGAAAAATCTGTCCCGCCTCCGTTTTGTCCAGCACGAATGTCACATGGAGTGACCGGGATTTGAACCACGGCACCCAGCTGTGAGAGGCCGGCGCGCTGCCGCCTGAGCAACGGAGGATACTTATAAGTACATTAATAACAGTAAAATCAATTGGATACACCTCCTTCTACACCCCAACGCCGTTAAGTTTATTTACCGCCAACCCCCTAAAAATATTAAAATAATGCTTGTTTCTTTATGTTTAAAGGAGATTCCAAACACCAATGTTCACGTCTATTACCTTCAGTTTTGAAATATAAGTATCACATAAAAATAATTTACTTTTTTCACTTCATTTCACAATACTCCCCCCCCCCCCCGCGAAGTGAATTTTCCCCTCAAAAAATACTTGTTTCTTTAATAGTAAAGGATCTTCTAAATACCAATTATCACGACTCTAACTTCTTCAGAGTTTTTGATTTATGTGTCCTCATGAAAGGAATTCAACTCCTTTACACTCCCGCCCTCCAAGATGGTTTCCCCACCAAATGCGTTTTTCTTTGTTTTTAAAGGAGATCAAAATACGAATTTTCACGTCTGTAACAACTTTATATTTATTAGATGTATGTATTCTCATAGAATTAAGTCAATTAATTTTTCAATTCTTTCACCTCCCCCCCCCCCACGCCTTCAAGGGATTTTCAGAGAATACGTGTTTCTTTACTTTTAAAGCAGATTGCAAATATCAAATTTCACGTCTGTAACATCTTCATTTTTGAGATTTCAGTAGCCTAATTAAAAGAATTCAACACCATTTTCAGTCACTTTTACCCCCACCCCCCTTCCACCCGAGTGGTATTTCCGAAAACTAAAAATACACGTTTCTTTATGTTTAATAGAGATAAAAATACCATTTTTCACTTCTGTAACATGTTAAGTTTTTTTAGATATACTGTAAAAATTCTCATTTTAAAATTTCACCCCTTTTGAGTTCCCCTTAAGCGGAGTTTCCTAAAACAAATCACCTATGTTTCTTTACATTTACAGGAGATTCCAAACACCCACTTTTTACATCTGTAACATTTTACGTTTCCAAGATATTCTGTAGATATATTCTTTCAAAAAATTCACCCCAATTTGTCACTCCTGTTTAACCGCCATTAATTGGATTTTCCAAAAACTAAAAAATACGTGTTTCTTTATTTTTAAAGGAGATCCCAAACACCAATTTTCAGGTCTGTAATATCTTCAGTTTCTGAGATATAAGTAGCCTCATTAAAGGCATTCAACCCCTTTTTCACCCCTTTTCACTCCTCCTATTGCGATTTTCCGAAAACAAAAAAATACGTGTTTCTTTATTTTTAATGAAGATTCTAAATACCAATTTTTACATCTCCAAACTTTAAAAGTTTGGGGATATAGAATCACTCATTTTAAAAATCACCCCCATTTTCACCCTCCCATTAATTGGATTTTCCAAAAACAAAAAAAATACGTGTTTCTTTATTTTTAAAAGAGATCAAAAGTACCAATTTTCAGGTCTGTAATATCTTCAGTTTCTGAGATATAAGTACCGGTATCCTGATTAAAGGCATTCAACCCATTTTCCCCCATTTTCACCCTTTTTCACCCCTCCTATTGGGATTTTCTGAAAACAAAAAAATACGTGTTTCTTTAATTTTAAAGAAGATTCTAAATACCAATTTTTACATCTGTAAACTTTTAAAGTTTTGAGATATGGCTACACTCATTTTAAAATTTCACCCCCCTTTTCACCCCCTTAGCAACGGAATATCCAAAAATCCTCTCTTAGCGAGCACCTACATCTTAATATGAATATATCCCCAAAATTTCATTTCTTTATGTCCAGTAGTTTTGGCTCGGCGATGATGAATCAGTCAGTCAGTCAGTCAGTCAGTCAGGACAAGTTATTTTATATATATAGATTATAGCAATTGCGTGGTATGCAATTACTCTATTTAAAGTTGATTTATTCATATACCCCACGCCCTTATCTGAGTCCTGGCATTGCTTCCACTTACTTGTGCCAGAAACCTTACTTTCGTCTATCCTGTCCGACCTCTCTTGGTCAACTCTTGTTCTTTTCCGACCCCGACGATATTAGAGCATTTGAGGCCTAGGGAGTCTTTCATTTTCACGCCCTTCGTGGCCCTTGCCTTTCTTCGTCCGTTACTTCATTTTTCGAAGTGACGGATCCCTTATTTTTTCTTATATTTTCTCTCTGTCTACCACCTGTGGGTGTGGGATGCAAACGAAATATACACTCACGGTATTTCCTGCCTGTCGTGAGAGGCGACTAAGAGGGGCGACCAAGGGATGATTGCATTAGAATCATGAAACTACTTTTGATTAGTACCATTTCGCGGGGAACGCCATGGGTCACCTTTACTTGCGAGTAGTACCACTATGTTAGGTATACCAGAGGTTTGTGATTAGTAGTAGCAGAGAGTGGTTCACTGTGGGTTTCCAGTACCCCTGATTAGTACAACTGTGAGAAACACCACGGGTCTGGGCGGCGTTGCCGGTGATTGGTACCACTATATGAGCGACACCGTGGGTCTGCGTTGCCTGTGATTAGTACCCACTATATGAGGAACATCACGGGAACACCGGCGTCCGTGATTAGTACACGTAGGTGAGGAACACCATCGGTTTGCGTTGCCTATGAGTGGCGCCGTTATGTGAGAAACACCATAATTCTACGTTACAAGTGCGACGTACAATACTTGTGAGTTGTACCATCATGTGTGGAATACCGTGAGTCTACGCTACTTTTGATTAGTACCCCAAACATGACAAATACCATGGTTCTACTTTACTAGCGATAGGTACCATTATGAGGGGCCGTTGCCTGGATTTTGGACCCTTTAGACAACAAGTATCCTCGATTCAGGATTGTGCTTTGGAAGTGGTCCCTTGGTCAGTAATACTATTGTTATGATAGTTTTTGGGTCGGATCCACTGATTGTTTTAAATTCATATCCATCCATTCCTTTTTCATTACATTTTTTATTTTGGTCAGTGGATGATTTTGAACTTTTAATTTATCAAGACATTTAGTACCATTAGGGGCCGATGACCTAGATGTTAGGCCCCTTTTAACAACAATCATCAACATCATCATCATCATCAACATCATTATCATCATCATCATCATATACCCCACAGATTCGACTTACCTGGACAATTTGCTACTCTTACTGTTCTACCAATGCTGATGTTGGACAACATGGTTACAAAGTGTTGCCAGAGGGATCCGCAGTCACCTGTGAAGCGTATGTTAGTATTTCTGCACATTAATGCTCAGTGCAATTATGTCAGAGACAGATATTCAGCATACATGAAGTACCTCAGTTGAGAAGTGCCGCAAATACAGTTATTAAGTTTGCGTGGTACAGATTGTAGTTAGAGTACATTTATACAATTTCTAATAACCTGATTGCGTGTCAAGAGCCTGGATTCAATTCCAAAACTCTCCGCAGTGTTTAAATGGAGTGTGGGTATATAAAACTGCTGATGATGATTGGTTAGTCAGACGGAATCTTTAAGCCTTGGTCTTATTTGACAGGAGCAGACTATGTCTTCTTCTTATTTATCTGTTTACCCTCCAGGGTTGTTTTTCCCTTGAACTCAGCGAGGGATCCCACCTCTACCGGGGCAGTGTCCTGGAGCTTCAGACTCTGGGCCGGGGATACACCTGGGGGATGACCAGTACCTCGCCCGGGCGGCCTTATCTGCTATGCTGAACAGGGGCCTTGCGGGGGAATGGGAAGTTTGGAAGGGATTGACGGGGAAGAGGGAAGGAAACGGTTATGGCTTTAAGTTAGGTACCATCCTGGCATTTTCCTGGAGGAGAATTGGGAAACCACGGAAAAGCACTTCCAGGATGGCTGACGTGGGAATCGAACCCACCTCTACTCAGTTGACCTCCCGAGGCTGAGTGGACCCCGTTCCAGCTCTCGCACCACTTTTCAAATTTCGTTGCAGAGCCGGGAATCGAACCCGGGCCTCCGAGGGTGACAGCTAATCACACTAACCACTACACCACAGAGGCGAACGCAGACTATGTCATCTATTTAATCTCATCATCATCATCTGTAATTTAACTTTTCTAATTTATATTTAATGGGCAGTGTTTATTATTTTCTGTATTACATTAATTCTTTGAAATTTCGTTCCCCATTTCACATTATACTAACTAATTTCCAAACTTTGTTGTGGTCAGTTAAATTTTGACTTAGGAGAAAGTGCGCTCTGTTTCGTTTAATCTCTTATGATATACAGTGGTGGTCAAAATAATAGAGCCACCTGGCAAAGGTTTAGAATAAAGTGCAAATTTATTACTAGACATGTTTGTACTATGATGGAAACAAAATTTTACGTTGTACAGGAACCATTACAACAGAGTCACATTGTACCACAGTCAGTTATATAGATAACACAACTGAAACTAATCAGTAATATTCAAAATAATACCAGACCACAGGGTCAAAAAAATAGAGCCAATTGACACAAATATTTTGTACTTGATCTAAGTCTTATGAAATTTACAGGAACAGTCGTTTTTGCATAGGAGTGCATTAGTACTTCGTGGTGTAACCCTTATTTTTGAGGATTTCCCTGCACCTCTTACCCATAGAGTCGACTAAACGCCTGCATTCGTCGCTGCTGATCGCATACAAGGCTCTCTGGATTTCTTCCCAAAGTTTATCTAAAGACGTAGCTTTTGAGCGGTCAATTCTCTTGTCTACGATCTCCCATAAGTTCTCGATGGATGATGCGTCAGGGGATTGAGGTGGCCACTCTAATACTTCGATATGGTGATATTGAAAAAACTGCCTTATGATCCTTGCAGTATGTTTTGGATCGTTATCGTTCTGAAATTTCCATTTCAGCGGCATTTCCTCTTCAGCATAAGGCAGCATCACATTTTATAAGATGTCGTTGTACATTTCTGCGTTCATTATGCCGTTGATACGGTGTATTGGACCAAGGCCATACCATGAAAAACATCCCCATACCGTAACACTTCCGCCACCGTATTTCACAGTTTTTAAAGTGTACTTGGGATTAAATTCCCGGTTTGGTGGGCGGCGCACATAGACTTTTCCGTCTGAGGCAAACCTATTATACTTGGATTCATCGGACCAAAGGATGTTCCTCCACCAAATATTGGGTTTGTGTTCATTTCTCCGGGCGAAGGCCAACCTTTTCCGAACATTAGCTTTTGAAACATGTGGCTCCTGTCTCGCAATGCGCCCATTCAATTTTGCGGATCTCAGTCGTCTTTGAATCGTTGAATTTGATGGTTGAACATCATTTTTGTCGCTAAACAAAATGGCTTTCAGTCGTGGTGGTGACAAAAATGGGTTTCTTTACTTCCCTAATGATGAGTCTGTCTACGCGAGGAGTAGTTACACGAGGTCGCCCCCTGTTCCCCACCTGCGGCTTTGTTTGTTTTGCCAGTCTAATGGCGTTCTGGACTCGTTTTCGCGAAACGTGTAAATCTTTGGCTATTTGATTCATGGATATCCCACTTTTGAACATCCGGAACATTCCTATACGACCATCATCACTTGTATGCTCTGCTCTGCCCATCTAGAAGAATGTAAACAAAACCAAACGTCAGTTTACATACAAAATAATATTGAGTGGAGGTTTGTTGACAAACAATATCGCTAGCCCCCAAAACAACTGCAAAAAATCAATTTGAACGGGACTTCTGTAAAACGGCTCTATTATTTTGACCTATAAGATTCTTACCTTTATGCCTCTTTTCGAACGTCTAGCTCAAACGCTTCCTTTCGCACGACTACAGACAGCAGCGACGTCTTCCCTGATATTGTCTAAAAGGGACTGACAACACGGCACTCGTGGAGATTTTGCGAACTAATAGATATCCTAGTTCTTAATCTCGTCAATAGAGGTGGCTCTATTATTTTGAGCGCCACTGTATATCTGATCTCACTTTAAATGTTTGATTTGGTAAAATATACTCTTCCTGTTGTAATGGACTCTCTATATTACCTAGGTTTCCTGTTCCAGTACAAAGGTCTATCACTTCTTACCACCCCTGTTACAAAATAAATTAAAGTGTCACAGTTGTAGTGTTTCATTTTCGCCGTACGAATGTGAGCAACCATACTGTGGATTCCGTTCTTTTAACTCACATGACAATCCGGAGCTAGCACAGCAATGATCGGTGAGAAAACTACTCTCAACGGATTAATACTAAAATCAATTTACGTCTATCTGAAGTTGATTTCATTTACCATAACAGCGTCGATGTAATTATTATTATCGTTATTTTTATTATATAAAATTTCAAACGGGCCGGCTAGCGGCTCGGATGATTACTTTTTGAACTAATCTTGGGTTCGGGGTCGGTTCTATCTGGATCAGGTGGTACTAACATCTTTAGGATTCTGCACTTATCTATCCTCTGTGTTCGCTCATAAAATAACCGAGCAAGTGGCCCCATGGTTTGAGTCATATAACTGTCAGCTTGCATTCGGGAGATAGTGAATTCCAATCCCACTGTCGACAGCGTTTATAATGGTTTTCTGTGATTTTCTATTTTCACATGAGGCAAACGCCGTACCTTAATTAAAACCATGCCTGCTTCCTTCCTATTCCTAACTCTTTCCTCTCCCATCATCACCAAAAGACCCATCTTTGTTGGCGTGACGTAAAGGAATTTGTAAAAAAAAATATCACTCACAAAAAGAATGCAATTCTACAGCAACAGGAATAAAACATAATAACTATAACCAACAGATACAGGCGATATGCTTTCGGTCAGTAAACGCAGAATTTTGTTTTCTTGCTTTTACCCATTGGCACGGAGTACTATGCTGTCTCAGTGTTATTAATAGCTGTGAAAATTCGGAAGCTACCGAGGTATGGATGTAACTAGAATAATGTTATTCAGAGCGCCGCCAGTCCCTGTGGGTGCAGTGAAAGGACTTGCTCATGGGATCAGTAATGCTGCAGAAGAGATTTCTGACTCAGTGAACACAGCTATAGAATACCTCCTCAATTCTCACTCCTACTAGATCCGAGTCTCTTCAGGCAGTTGAATACGTCATGTCAGTCCCCGTGGTGAAGAATACTGCTATATATTCGCCACGTCGAAAAACTTTCATAATGCAAATGTACACTGACTGACAGAGCAAATGCAACACCAAGAAGGAGTGGTCAGAACTTTCTGCCAATTACAGGGTAGACTGACGTCACTGAGGTATGCTCATGATGTGAAATGCGCCGCTGTGCTGCGCACGTAGCGAACGATAAATGGGACACGGCATTGGCGAATGGCCCACTTCGTACCGTGATTTCTCAGCCGACAGTCATTGTAGAACGTGTTTTCGTGTGCCACAGGACACGTGTATAGCTAAGAATGCCAGGCCGCCGTCAACGGAGGCATTTCCAGCAGACAGACGACTTTACGAGGGGTATGGTGATCGGGCTGAGAAGGGCAGGTTGGTCGCTTCGTCAAATCGCAGCCGATACCCATAGGGATGTGTCCACGGTGCAGCGCCTGTGGTGAAGATGGTTGGCGCAGGGACATGTGGCACGTGCGAGGGGTCCAGGCGCAGCCCGAGTGACGTCAGCACGCGAGTATCGGCGCATCCGCCGCCAAGCGGTGGCAGCCCCGCACGCCACGTCAACCGCAATTCTTCAGCATGTGCAAGACAGCCTGGCTGTTCCAGTATCGACCAGAACAATTTCCCGTCGATTGGTTGAAGGAGGCCTGCACTCCCGGCGTCCGCTCAGAAGACTACCATTGACTCCACAGCATAGACGTGCACGCCTGGCATGGTGCCGGGCTAGAGCGACTTGGATGAGGGAATGGCGGAACGTCGTGTTCTCCGATGAGTCACGCTTCTGTTCTGTCAGTGATAGTCACCGCAGACGAGTGTGGCGTCGGCGTGGAGAAAGGTCAAATCCGGCAGTAACTGTGGAGCGCCCTACCGCTAGACAACGCGGCATCATGGTTTGGGGCGCTATTGCGTATGATTCCACGTCACCTCTAGTGCGTATTCAAGGCACGTTAAATGCCCACCGCTACGTACAGCATGTGCTGCGGGCGGTGGCACTCCCGTACCTTCAGGGGCTGCCCAATGCTCTGTTTCAGCAGGATAATGCCCGCCCACACACTGCTCGCATCTCTCAACAGGCTCTACGAGGTGTACAGATGCTTCCGTGGCCAGCGTACTCTCCGGATCTCTCACCAATCGAACACGTGTGGGATCTCATTGGACGCCGTTTGCAAACTCTGCCCCAGCCTCGTACGGACGACCAACTGTGGCAAATGGTTGACAGAGAATGGAGAACCATCCCTCAGGACACCATCCGCACTCTTATTGACTCTGTACCTCGACGTGTTTCTGCGTGCATCGCCGCTCGCGGTGGTCCTACTTCCTACTGAGTCGATGCCGTGCGCATTGTGTAACCTGCATATCGGTTTGAAATAAACATCAATTATTCATCCGTGCCGTCTCTGTTTTTTCCCCAACTTTCATCTCTTTCGAACCACTCCTCCTTGGTGTTGCATTGTCACTGTCAGTCAGTGTAACTACGGAACGGTTAACACTGGACGAAGAACAATTATTCACATAAACCAGGCAGCTGCAATTTATTGCCCTGTGACGTTATAACCAAGTGCCCTGACACCTGATATTCTGGAGCGGGTGCTACGTTGACGATGACGTTAACATTGTCAGTCCGTTGCATTTGTGAAAACTAGAGGGCGCATTTTGGCATATTTGCGTGTGTTTGGCTTCAATGTAACATGCCCATCAGAAATAAAAGCGATTCGTATCATTTATAGTGCATATGAATGCATATATACGGAATACGCGCATATTCTTGACGTCTGTGCATATACATGCATATCTGCAGTTTTTGTTATTCATCATCTTATTTGGATTTTTCCATTTGTGTGGGATCATCTCTCACCCTATCCAGTCAGCGCGTTTGATGTCGCCCTCGAGGTCGGTGACCCTCCACGTTCAGTTCACTGCTGTGGAGTACATGCCTATACTATTGCAGACACGATTCACCCATTTTCTCTGTTGATTTGGGCAATCTTGAATTTCTGCCGCACATCATCTTTCCTGATATGGTCTAGTCGAGTCAAGCCATTGGACCACCGCAGCATCTTCATTTCCATTGCATGAAGTGCCTGTTTGTGATTCGATATTGTAGGCCAGCATTCAGATCCATAAAGGGCCATCGGTTGAGTCACTGTGCAGTAGACCTTAGATTTTAGATGCAATGGCATTTTCTTATCACACAGGACGCCAGTAACTTGGTGCCATTGCATCCATGCGGCACTGACTCTTGTCTAGACATCAGGAATCGTACTGCAGTCTGAGGTGATGCATGACCCAAGGTATTTGAACTGGGTCACTTTATAAGTTGAACCCCACCTACAGTGCTCGTGCCATCAGTTTGGTCACCGAATTCCAAGTTTGTTATTATTGTGTATAAAACAGCATATAATATTGTATACTGATATTCATACCGGTACAACAACGCAAAGAAATGAATATGTAAAAATTCCGTTCGCCGCCGGAAGCCCATATAAAGCATTGTTGTTGACAATCGACAGTACAAGAGCTTGACAATGTGTAATTTTTTCTGTGGCATTTTGGTATTCGGTTCGGACGTTGGAATCAGAGAAAAATAATATTTTACGGGACCTGAAGTAGCAGAGAGTAGAGATCCTCCCTCGATACTTGGCAGGGTCCAAACTACCCGCCCCAATTGTCTTGTCCAGACCGACATTTTGTAGCTCAAACCTATCTTCACCATTCATCCTTCATGTTAGTATCTGTGGATAATGCGCTGATGTTGGTAAGCCTGTTTAGTGCATTGCGAGATCGCCGGAGCCGCAGCTATGTTGGATTTATAATATATACTTTCATTTCTTCGTAGTTTGAAGACCAGTAAACACTAGAAATCATGCCAAAAGAAAAGCGTCTAAAAGTATTCTGCTTCAGCAATTGGTATTTGGAGAACCAACCTTATTCACAGAGAAAAAGCATGTATTCTGGAGAGTATGCAATAGTGCGTATATGACAGCATATATTGTTGATTTTAGTGTATGGACGAATGCATATTGGTGAATATGAATCCACCCTGTAGTAAAATATAAACTCGTGTCCTCATCCTGAGGTGGTGCAGCTAATTCCAGGCACACCCTCAATGGAGGTGAGCTGCATGTACCATTTCAACCACATACCTGGCACTACCGGGAATCGGTCCTGGGCCTCCGAGGACGGCAGCTAATAACATTATCCGTTACACTACGGAAGCGAACCGCTCTCTACTGATAACGATAACGGATGCTTGACCAAACTGACATTAATGTTAACATTTAATACACCGTGCGAATAATTCAGAAATTTCCACCTTGAACAAATTTAATAATTCTTATTTTGGTTCCTATTGTGTAAACATACGACAATTTGGAAATGGTATGGACGAATGCCCTTACTGGCGCCAACCCTATGTGAGGGATTTGTTCCTTATTGTGTGTTTCTGTAGTGGTAGGTAATGTGGTATGTTAGCTGTACACGAAGATATGTTTTATGACGAACACAATCGCCCAGTTCCAGGCCCAGAGGAAAATTGTGTGATAACCACTGATAACGTTATGGGCACAGTGTTGAGCTAGTAGTAAATCGATCTACTGAAAACTGTAGATATTCCAAGGCGACTAAGGGTAATTTTTACGCCACAAGATATCTTTGATTCTCGCATATACTTTTTTATGTCCGCCTCTGTGGTGTAGTGGTTAACATGATTAGCTTCCATCCCGGCTCTGCCACAAAATTTCAAGAGTGGTACGAGGGCTGGAACGGGGTCCACTCAGCCTGAGTAGAGGTCAACTGAGTAGGGGTGGGTTCGATTCCTACCACAGCCATCTTGGAAGTGGTTTTCCGTGGTTTCCTACTTCTTCAGGCAAATGACGGGATGGTGTCTAACTTAATTAAGGCCACGGCCACTTCCTTCCCTCTTCTTTGTATATCCCTTCCAATATCCCCCCTCCACAAGGCCCCTGTTCAGCATAGCAGGTGAGGCAGCCTGGGTGAGGTACTGGTCCTCCTCCCCAGTTGTATCCCCGACCCCAAGTCTCACGTTCCAGGGCGCTGCCCTTCAGGCGGTAGAGGTAGGAGTCCGAGGAAATAAAACAACCCTGAAGGGTAAACAGATTCATATAATTTTATTCCATTTCTATCATTATCATATGATTTATTGTTTTAGTAGTTTCTTGTTCTGGTGGCAGTAGTAGTAGTTCCACGTGTCCGCTGCCTTCTCATAAACAACTATCTCTCGACGTCCGCTAGCTGCGAATGTGCTGACCTCGGCCTCTAACCGCTTTCCCTGAGTTGAGGCTGCGTGACATAAACAGACAGTGGAAACTTCAAAATGAAACGTAGTAATGATGTTATGTATTCAAATGGTTATTAACTCCTCTATGAATCAGATTACATTTCCAGGATGAAGTTTCAGCTTCTCGAGGAAACCGATAGCCGGGTGCAACCACATAGCATAGTTAACGTTTGACGTGCCAGACCAGCGACTGATTTACCGAATAATAATAATAATAATAATAATAATAATAATAATAATAATAATAATAATAATAATAATTGTTACCGTATTTTTGTGGTATGTAGAGGTGAAAGAAGGTGCGGGGGTGAACAGGTCTCAGGCTACGAAATTAAAGTTAATTTAAAATTTAACAAGGTTATATTTTCTTTTCAAAATTCAGAAATAACACGAATGGCAGGTACAGAGTAGCAAGGCAACAAAAGAGCAACAACAGTATTTACAGGCTTTGGGCTTCGAGCCCCGAACTCACAATTCTTGAGCAGTTAGCCCAAGCTTACATGTACATAAGGTTTAACAAAGGGGCAGAAAACCCCAATCATGCCCAGGAGCACTTGCTCCAAATTACACAGTAAGACCTCCTAGAGGCACGCAGAAACAAATTTCAAAAGAGCGATCCGCTCTTTAAGTTTTAAGCCTATCAAACGGCCACACCTAACTCGACCTTCAAGCTGTCCTCTAAGGACGTAAACACAGGGGTAAAATACCCAACCTACTGAGGCCTACTAAGTGAGAAAAGGATAATTACATGGCCTCTAAAATAACAATTTGAGAGGAGGCGATCTGCACTCCTAATACATTTTGTTTTAAAACCTAATCTGGCTCTAGGCCACAAATGCAAGGGCTAATCCCATACTAACGAGGTGACTTTAGAAGGAAAATAATTTACATTTCGTTAAAGAAGAATTGGTTGTGGAAAGGTAAGTTCACCTCAAAACAATATGAGTGGGAGCTCGAGAGGGTTAAGCACTCTCTATCCCAATATGTAGCATAAAAGAGAATAGATACTAAGAGTCTTGACATTTTAGGGAAAGGTTACATGGTGAAAAAGCTTCGGACCCGCCCCGAGAGTTAAACTGCTGAGCTAGCAAGAAGAGAAGTTATTATACGGCCATTACCTGGTTGTTGAACTGCTGTCCGAAGAAAGAGGCGCTTCCCGCCCCCTGCTATGTACTTTACACACTGAAAGATGGTAGAGAAGTGGCGCAGAGACCCTAAAATCAGCAGTTTATATACTCTCGCGGAAAGTTCGAGGCGTTTCAGGAAAGAAAACACCCGCCCACAATCATTTATTGGTTAGGGTTAAGCAGCATATCCAATTTGAAGAAGAAACACCTTATTGGTCGTAAATTAATTAAAGAAATTCGGGATTGGCTAAATTCAGAACAAGGCGAAAGAAAGGGGAATACAGCCAACTTAAAAAATACCAGAAAGAAATTTAACAAGAAACAAACTTTTGAAATAAAAATTTCTCCAAAAAACAGTTCTTTCACCTTGCACTAGGGTGCACTATTGTAGTTCTTCAGTAGTGTCCTCTAGAAGAGAAAGTTCACACTTCTTACTACAAGCAAAACAAAAATACGTCGAAAACGACCCAGTTCAGAAACTTCAAAATTTCCAAGTAGTGACATCTTCTGGGTAACTTGAAAATTAATACATTAGATAAAGTTCGGACTTCCTCCAGCAGAGGATTTTCAACTGGCGCAAGGTTTGAATTAGCGGCGTGGAGGTGTACCGCCCGGTACAGACCTCCCCCCCCCCAAAAGTCCCTCCAGGGGTGACACATGAAATTTGTTTGAAAATAAGGTCCAAGTTATGATGTTGATATGGAGGTTAATTGCAGAAGCATTTATAAAAAATTTCTAAATTTGGTTTGATCCCGTTTCAAAATTCTTGTAGTAACTGTTGAAGTAATGTCTTTATGTTTGTAGGAATTGAATTCAGAAGAAAAACTTTTAATACTTGAAAGTGAAGAAAATTTTCCTACGTCCACCAAATATTGTAGTAGAATTCCCAAGTGTAGTAATTGCTGATAGTAAATGTCCATGTAGTTGATTAAATTGGATGGCCAGACCGGCCGCTGCAGCTTGTGTCCAGAGGAGGCCGCTCGGACCTCTCAAGTACCCTGAGATACCGCTCGCCCGTACTATGAGAGGAGTAGGAGTAGAGGTGTTGAAGCACGCCGCGCCCGCGGTGAACATATACAGGCTGCGGGCCGGTAGCAGATCGTGCGCCGCACATCAGCCTTGGCTGGGAGGAGGGCTCCGGCTCGCCGTACACAGGTTGGCCTCACTGGGGAAGGGCGGGCCCATACCCTGCCTCAGGAACGGTACGGCGCCACGCTGCTGCGGGGGCACTGAAACATTAAAGCTCGGCGGCAGAATTTTGGTTGACCAGAACGATTTTTAGGGTACAGTCTCAGTGGAGAAGATGAGTGGCCAGCGGCGTGGAGATATTTATTTCATTCCTCTAAGCCACTGTGTGTTGTGGAGCAGGAGACGGGAGCGTGGTAATGGCCGTGGCAAGGACAGGATGGCAGTTTAACTAATCGGGGGAGGTTTACAAAGAAATAATTACATACAAAGGAAACAGATACCAAGAGCAGAAGGCCTTAAAGGAGAAACCCCTCAAAAAAAAGTATAACCTTCCTATTTCTTTCAAAATTATATGAAGCAAATTAACACAGAAATTACACCGGTTTCACCTGTGACAGGTGAACCCTAAATATCCTCTCGGTGGCTGGATTACTTAACAATAAGGTAACGGGAGTAAGGAAATCGAGAATGATACACGGCCCATGAAATCTGGGGGCAAGCTTGCCCGCGGGAACAAAATACTTGACCATCACCTGGTCACCTACCTTCAAACTGGTGGGTCTCCGTCCACGATCATATCTTTCCCTAACCTTTTCATGAGACACCTTAAGATTGGCTTTAGCTTTCTTCCAAAGATCTTTAATATTATCCGGATCTATTGTCTCGGGTAGAATGTCACTCAGAGACCAGAGGTTAGAGAGCGGCGTGTTGGGAACGAACTTGAACATCAACGAAGCTGGGGTAAACTTGTGAGATTCATGAACCGCCAAATTCAAAGCAAAAGCTAACCAATGCAGGGACGTGTCCCACCTAGAATGATCTTCATGATGATAGGCAATAAGCGCGGACCTGAGATTACGATTAACCCGTTCAGCCAGAGAGGGTTGAGGGTAATAAACAGAAGTCGTCACATGAGAGATGGACAAGTCAAAACAGAATTTACGAAAAAGATTTGATGTGAACGCCTTAGCATTATCAGACACAATATATTGGCACGGACCAAAAGAAGCAAAAATAGAATTTAGGCAAGTAATGGTGGACTGAGCGGTAGCCAGCTTAGTCGGAAATAACCAGGAAAATCTTGTAAAACCATCTACGCATACAAAGATGAACTTGTTGGCATTTCCCTTTGACTGGGGGAAGGGTCCTACATAATCAATATATAGGCGCTCCATGGGGCGCGAAGCCTGATGCGAAGACAAAAGGTCTACCTTGGTGGACATGGTGGGTTTACTAAGCAAACAAGATTTACAAGCTTTTACTAGTTCACGGATTTCACCGTCCATACCCTTCCAGATGAACCTTTCACGAATCTTTTCACGAGTTTTAAAGATTCCAAGATGCCCCCCTAATGGGGTCTCATGATAGTACTTGAAGATCATAGGCACAAGAACAACTGGAACGACAACCTTCATCATCTTATCATGCCTCCAAGGGCAACATAGAACACCATTCCTCAGTACATAAGGGACAACATGTTCCCCAGAAGAAAGGGTTTCCATTATCGGAGCCAGCGTCGGATCTTCACGTGGTATTTCTCTATATCCCTAAAGAGCATGGGAGCATCTGTTAAGATGGCATTAACATCAGGTAGTATGGACTCGGGAGGAGATGAACTATCGACCGGTTCATGGGTCTCGACGTCGTTGGAAAACATACGGCTGAGTCCATCGGCAACAACATTTTCGGTCCCTCTGATATGCCTGACATCGAATTGGAAGGCAGAAATTCGGATGGCCCAACGGGCTATACGACCAGTACAACGCGGCCTACCTAAGACCCAGCTGAAGGCTTGATTATCTGTCTCCAGGTCGAATTTGACATGTTCCAGATAGAGACGGAACTTTTCTAAGGCAAATAAGACTGCCAAACCTTCGAGCTCATAGATGGAATACTTGGCTTCTTGAGCCGATAGAGTCCTAGATGCATAGGCGATGGGTCGCCTCCCTAATTCAGTCTCTTGAAGAAGGACTGCAGCTACTGCTGACGACGACGCGTCAGTTTGGACGATGAATTTCTTTGAGAAATCAGGCATAGCAAGGACAGGGGCATTACAGAGAGCTAATTTAAGATCTTCAAAAGCGGCTTGTTGAGAAGGTCCCCACTCGAATTTGATGCCTTTCCTACGAAGAAGGTTCAAGGGCGCCGCTCTATTAGCGAAGTTAGGAATAAACTTCCTGAAGAAATTCACCATACCAATAAACCTGGCGATGCCTTTGATGTCCTTGGGAGGTTTAAAATCACGGATGGCCTGTGTTCTAGAATGATCGACGGCAACACCATCAGGTGACACAATATGCCCTAGGAATGACATCGAGGGCTTAGCAAAGGCAACCTTGGACAACTTGACAGTTAACCCAGCCTTACGAAGGCGATTGAGAACTTCTCGCAGATGATCTAGTTGTTCTTCAAAGGTCTCCGAAAATACGACGACATCATCCAAGTAGTGATACAAGTACTCAAATTTGATGTCGGAGAAGACCCTATCTAGCAGCCTAGTGAGTACAGCTGCTCCCGTGGGGAGCCCAAAAGGCACGCGGTTGTATTCATACAAATTCCAATCCGTGGCAAACGCTGTAAGATGTTTAGACTCTTCCGCTAGGGGAATTTGATTATAGGCCTGATTCAAGTCCAAGATAGTAAAGAACTTGGCCTTAAGAAACCATGAAGAACAAGAATGAAGGTCAGGAAGGGGCACAGATTGTAACACCACCTTCCGATTGAGAGCCCTATAATCAATGACAGGCCTGAAGCCCCCTTGGGGTTTCGGGACTAGAAAAATAGGCGAAGAATACGCCGACTTAGAGGGCCTAATAATACCATCCTTCAACATCTGATCGATAATTTCTTTCAGAGCCTTCATTTTTGGTGGAGATAGCCTATAAGGTGGAAAACGGACAGGAATCGAATCCGTGACCTCAACTTTGTATTCAATAAGGTCAGTAACACCAAGAGTATCAGAGAACACCTCTGGAAACGACTGACACAACTTACGAATACTATCAGCCTGCTCCTCAGGTAGATGTCTAAGGTCTAACAACATCTCATCCTGGGTAGGCGAAATAGATGAACATGACGCAGAATTACATTTTAACAAGGGGATTTTACAATTGGAAGCAAATTTCAATGTGCACGACTTACTCTGAAGATCGAGCACAAGACCAGTGTGAGTAATGAAGTCAGCTCCCAATATGATGGGGCAAGACAAGTGCTTAGCCACAAACAATTTGATTTTCCATGTAAATTTAAAAATACGAATTTTAACCAGTAAAGAACCTAGAATTTCTAATGGAGATGAATTAGCCGAAACATATTGGATCGAAGAGGAACAATAGTCAGGAAGTTTACAAACAGATTTCAATTTTGCATACCATTCAGCCGAAATAATAGAACAAACACTGCCTGAATCTAATAGAGCTGTTATAGGCTCATTATTTAACTCAATTTTGAGAAAGGGGACCGGTGCGGGGGTATCCGCCGCAATCCTAAGACACTCTTTGGGGCATTCAAAAGATGGATTCGCAGATTGAACGTTCCCTGAATTTTCGATCTGTTTACCAGCGGCTGAGCATCGGAAAGATGGATTAGTCGACTCAGCCGAAGCCACTAGTCACCTTTTATTATTGGCATTGGTGGAATTTGCACCAGAGGTTGAGCAGGAGGGGGTGCTATTTGAATTTGGGCAATTCTTGGCGATATGTGAGAAAGCCCCACATTTAAAACAGCCTTGTGATGAACCAGCTCCATTATTTGCCCTACTAGTTTTGACCAATGGACATTTATTGCGTAGATGGTCAGGCGACCCGCAAGCATAACATTTACGGGGTGTGACTGGTCGGGGAGATGGAGGCCGAGTATTACTAAACGAAGGAGGGGGTTCTTTCGCGACACGCAAGGAATCGGCGTATCTAACTCCTTCCGCTGAGACGGCCAATGCTTCAAGTTCAGAGAAGGTTTGCGGGCACGCCGCGAAACACAAATATGACCTATAAGATGGTGAAATGCCTTCCACAATAGCTTGTACAATCTGATCCTCAGGGAAGTGAAGAGCAAACACCCTAGTATAGAACTTAATGTCTTGTATGAAATCAGCCAGATTTTCATCCAATCTCTGTACTCGATAATAGTACTTCTGGATCAGAGATGACCTCGCGCGAGCAGGAATAAAATTTGCAAGCAGATGTGCATGAAAATCTTCAATAGATGACTGTTCGGCAATGGCTCTTACTATTTTATCTGAGAGAATACCAATTCCATAAGGATAAATTATCTGTAAAATTTGACACGGAGAAAGAGAAAAAACAAGGGCATGATCCTGAAATTCAACTAAAAACCTTAAGAATGAAATAACTTCACTGGTGGTATTAACAGAAAACTTAGAGATACCTCTGAGCAACATTGCTAATGGATGAGGCAAGCTGCTGAACCCAGGTGACATAGTAGGTAAAGGTTTCAGTGGCAAAGAAGTTAGTTCAGAACGTACATTATTCAACGACGTACGGCGCTCAGACTCGTTGTCCAATGGGGCAAAGATAGTTTGAGCTCCAACGGTTTTCCTATTGACTTCTCCCGTAGGAGGCTCTTCCTCGCTACCTACATTCACCGTAGCGGGTTGATCAGTTTTGGGAGGAACTTCCCCAGTTAACAATTGAGTGACCTTACTAGATAATTCAGAAATATTTTCAAGCACCGTACTAGCTTCCTTCCTCTGAACGTCATTCAACTTTAGAGACAACAGATCGTTAACTCTATTTGAAAAATGAAATAGCCTGGCTTGCACACGCTTAATTTGATTCGGAGACGGATCATTTTCGTCAAAAAAACTAACTACAGATGCTAGCCCAGTAATATTCTCGATGATCGTGGAAAGAGAGTCGTCAATTTCTTTCTCTCCCAAAGTGGGGATGGAAATGGGCAAATCAAGGGACTCTCTAAGCTTGTTTGTGTCTACTGCAACCGTGCCTCCAGATTGCACATTTCTGATAGTTAACTCATAGATCAACTCCTCCTTGCGCAAATAGTTAAGATGGAGAACATCGCGAGGGCCGGGCATGATGACAGAACAATTTTGAAACAGGACAAATCAAAAATTCCAGCAACTGAGAAAATTGTTAGAGTTCGGTTCAAAGCAATGTTTAGCCGTCAAAAGGGGCTAAATTGAGACCCATTCAACCACGCTCTGCTACCACTTGTTACCGTATTTTTGTGGTAGGTAGAGGTGAAAGAAGGTGCGGGGGTGAACAGGTCTCAGGCTACGAAATTAAAGTTAATTTAAAATTTAACAAGGTTATATTTTCTTTTCAAAATTCAGAAATAACACGAATGGCAGGTACAGAGTAGCAAGGCAACAAAAGAGCAACAACAGTATTTACAGGCTTTGGGCTTCGAGCCCCGAACTCACAATTCTTGAGCAGTTAGCCCAAGCTTACATGTACATAAGGTTTAACAAAGGGGCAGAAAACCCCAATCATGCCCAGGAGCACTTGCTCCAAATTACACAGTAAGACCTCCTAGAGGCACGCAGAAACAAATTTCAAAAGAGCGATCCGCTCTTTAAGTTTTAAGCCTATCAAACGGCCACACCTAACTCGACCTTCAAGCTGTCCTCTAAGGACGTAAACACAGGGGTAAAATACCCAACCTACTGAGGCCTATTAAGTGAGAAAAGGATAATTACATGGCCTCTAAAATAACAATTTGAGAGGAGGCGATCTGCACTCCTAATACATTTTGTTTTAAAACATAATCTGGCTCTAGGCCACAAATGCAAGGGCTAATCCCATACTAACGAGGTGACTTTAGAAGGAAAATAATTTACATTTCGTTAAAGAAGAATTGGTTGTGGAAAGGTAAGTTCACCTCAAAACAATATGAGTGGGAGCTCGAGAGGGTTAAGCACTCTCTATCCCAATATGTAGCATAAAAGAGAATAGATACTAAGAGTCTTGACATTTTAGGGAAAGGTTACATGGTGAAAAAGCTTCGGACCCGCCCCGAGAGTTAAACTGCTGAGCTAGCAAAAAGAGAAGTTATTATACGGCCATTACCTGGTTGTTGAACTGCTGTCCGAAGAAAGAGGCGCTTCCCGCCCCCTGCTATGTACTTTACACACTGAAAGATGGTAGAGAAGTGGCGCAGAGACCCTAAAATCAGCAGTTTATATACTCTCGCGGAAAGTTCGAGGCGTTTCAGGAAAGAAAACACCCGCCCACAATCATTTATTGGTTAGGGTTAAGCAGCATATCCAATTTGAAGAAGAAACACCTTATTGGTCGTAAATTAATTAAAGAAACTCGGGATTGGCTAAATTCAGAACAAGGCGAAAGAAAGGGGAATACAGCCAACTTAAAAAATACCAGAAAGAAATTTAACAAGAAACAAACTTTTGAAATAAAAATTTCTCCAAAAAACAGTTCTTTCACCTTGCACTAGGGTGCACTATTGTAGTTCTTCAGTAGTGTCCTCTAGAAGAGAAAGTTCACACTTCTTACTACAAGCAAAACAAAAATACGTCGAAAACGACCCAGTTCAGAAACTTCAAAATTTCCAAGTAGTGACATCTTCTGGGTAACTTGAAAATTAATACATTAGATAAAGTTCGGACTTCCTCCAGCAGAGGATTTTCAACTGGCGCAAGGTTTGAATTAGCGGCGTGGAGGTGTACCGCCCGGTACAACAACAATAATAATAATAATAATAATAATAATAATAATAATAATAATAATAATAATAATAATTTACGTCTCATTACTTTTTAAATGTTCATACGGGCTGAGGTGCCGGAATTTTTTTCCAAAAGGAGTTCTTTAACGTGTCGGTAAAGCTACCGACATGAGGCTAGCGTATTGGAGCAACTTCAAATACCACTGGACTGACCGGAGATCGAACCCACCAACTTGCACTCTGCTTTTCAACGTCTGAAACACTCAGCCCGCCATAGTTCATCGAAAGGGAACAGCCGATATTTACATGTTGAAAGGGTGGCTGTCCAGATGATATAATATTACCCAACATGGCTTAGTTAGAAGCCTCCGTGGCTCAGGCGGCAGCGCGCCGGCCTCTCACTGCTGGATACCGTGGTTCAAATCCCGGTCACTCCATGTGAGATTCGTGCTGGACAAAACGGAGGCAGGACAGGATTTTCTCCGGGTATTCCGGTTTCCCTGTCATCTTTCATTCCAGCAACACTCTCCATTAACATTTCATTTCATCTGTCAGTCATTTATCATTGCCCCAGAAGAGTGCGACAGGCTTCGGCAGCCGGCACACTTCCTATCCTCGCCGCTAGATGGGGGCTTCATTCATTCCATTCCTGACCCGGTCAGATGACTGGAAACAGGCTGTGGATTTTCCGAAATTATGGTATGCAACCGCCAGCATATTGCAGTCGACATCAGAATTAGTGATATGCCACTAAGGCAAGTAAATTTCTTTACCTATTTAGGAAGTAAAATCACTCCAGATGGCAAAAGTTCAGTCGACATAAAGAGCAGAATTTCCCAAGCAAAAATTGTTTTTTACAAGAAAAGTATACTACTTACATCAAGGACTTTAAATGTAGAGACCAAGAAGAGATTTATTAAGTGCTATGTCTGGAGTGTGGCCTTGTATGGTTCAGAAACGTGGACTAAGTGCACGTGATAAGAAACGTCTGGAAGCATTTGAGATGTGGTGCTGGAGGAGGATGGAAAAGATCTCACGGACAGAAAAACTCACCAATGAAGAAGTCCTTCGACGAATAGGCGAAAAAAGATCCTTTTAGCAACAATAAGGAAAAGAAGAGACCAATTAATTGGTCATCTCTATAGACACAATGGTTTCATAGTTAATGTCATGGAAGGAATGATTCAAGGTAAAAGAGGAAGAGGAAGACCTAGAATGCAATATTCAAGACAGATCAGAGATGACGTAGGAACAGGCTCATATGTGGAAATGAAGAGATTAGCGGATTACAGAGAAGAGAGGAGAAGACGAATTGCTGCCAACCAATCTTAGGATTGAGAATTAAGAAGTTACGTTGATATTGCTGCACGGCTGAAGGCTACGGGAACCTTAACCTGAACTATCGAGGACATGGGCATGTGTAATTTTGTTTTTCGCGTCATGGCCCACTCGTTGCTAAAATAATTTGCAGGTAAACTAAACCCCCATTCGGATCCCCAGAGGAGCCTACACTGCAGGAAGTCGAATACTGAAATTCCGAGTCGGAGCGTAAAGTCTGAAACGTGATGGATTAGAGAAACCGTAATGGATAATAGGTATACTAAATTAGACGTAGCTGATTTATGTGATGGCGTTGGCAAGAAGAATGGGACTTTAGTCAGGTGACTACCGAATTAACACATACGCGAGTAAGAAAATCTAGGATTAGTTTTATTATCGAATAAGAGAATAGGACAACCTGGCCGAAGCTGTAAGGGAAAGACGTAGGTTCGATTCCCACTCAGGAAATCGAGACATTTAAGAAACGAGATTTCCACTTCTGGAGGTGCAACCACATACTCAGCCTGCACCAAAAATGAGTCCCATGTTAATTCCTAGGGACAAAGGCGGCCGGGCGTAGAGTCCACCAAGTGCTGAGGTTATTGATAGTGGATGCCTTTACATCCCAGGGCCTGCATGGCCTGTACAGCTTTGCCTTCTTTTTCCTTTCAGATATGCGCCATACAATGTCCTCGTTAATATTTTAGGTGCCTACAAGTTTGAGGAATTGTCGGAGGAGTATAGTAAGATTTAATATCCGTAAGGACGTGGGCTCGAGTCCCCGTCAGGAAGTACAGTAAAATAAAAAAGAAAAATATAAGGAACGGGATTTCTACTGACAAAGGAAGACAACCTAATTGTTTTGTGAAACTGGAGTATATAAAGGAAAAGAATATTGATTGCGACAAAGAATTGAAAGAGGAGGCTTAGTGGCCGTAGTGGTTACATCCCTGTTAATTCCCAGGCCAAAAGGGAGCTGTTTGTTCTTTGTTTCTATCTGAGTTATGAACTTCGACTACCGTCCTGAAGTTATATTACTCTAAGCCCCAGATGGGGAGAGTAAATTTAATCAACTGTAATTGCCTGTCCGTGGTGTCCTCTGTTACCTGTCTCGCACCTGTTGCTCTTTGAGCTCCGAGCTCCGTGGGTTTGAGGATGAGGGATGTAACTCGTACTTGCATTTGGTTGTTTTTGATATGAATAGTTCCGACGACCCTGACTCTAAGACTTTCAAGATATTGCTGTCCAGAAGTGATGGATATCAAAGAATGATGAAAGTGGCTGTTAAAAGTGATATTCTCATGGGTAATGAGACTAATTTCAACTTGCCAGCGAGTGTTGATCAAGGACGTATTCTCTTATCGAGTTTGTCGAAGGTACAGAAGTATTAGTTTTAAATCGAGGAATCGTTTTCTGTGCATTCCCCTATAACAATCTTAAGACTCTTTTTCCAAAAATGGTTAGATGATTCAAGAAACACATTTCTGTAACTTGATAATTTTATTTACATTTCTTTGTGACATTTTTCTTCTTCCCAGATTCTTTCCCTGTTTCATGGGGTCGACACTTCGTGTGGACTTGGCAGAGTGTTAAGGACGGATGTCCTTTCTGGCACCAATCCTATGTGGGGGAGGTTTATTCATTATTGCGTGTTTCTGTGGTAGTAGGTAGTGCGGTGTATTGGGTGTAAATGAAGATGTGTATTATGACGAACACAACCACCCAGGTCCCGGTGTATGTGATAATGTTATGGGCACAATGTTGAGATTGTAATAAAGCGATCTACTGTACATTGCAGATAGTGCGATGTTTAAGTTGTGTGTTAATTTTTATACGACTAAGGGTAATTATCACAGCACAAGTGAACCTTAATTCTCGGATATTTTTTCTTGTTTCATGTAATGATGATTTATTCCTCTTCTTTCGTTATCGTATAACTTCTTGTTGTCCGGCTCCATGGCTAAATGGTTAGCGTGCTGGCCTTTGGTCACAGGGGTCCCGGGTTCGATTCAAGGCAGGGTCGGGAATTTTAACCATCACTGGTTTATTTCGCCGACACGGGGGCTGGTGTATGTGTCTTCATAATTATTTCATCCTCATCACGATACGCAGGTCGCCTACGAGAGTCAAATCGAAAAGACCTACATCTGGCGAGCCGAAAATGTCCTCAGGCACTTCCGGCACTAAAATCCATACGCCATTTCATTTACTTCGTGTTTTAGTATAATTTCTTGTTATAGTTTGCTTTTATGTAATTCATTTTGTATTTGTATTGCCGTTGTTATTGTTTTAGTTATATAATGTATGTTTTCATTTAATTCCTTATTTGTAACTGGAATACATCCCAATTCCAATGTATTCGATAATAATAATAATAATAATAATAATAATAATAATAATAATAATAATAATAATAAAGTGGAAGAAGAGGCAGAAGAAGACGATCAAAAAGAAGAGAAAAAATTTATTTACGAAGTGAAGATGCTTTCTTCAGCACTGTTTGCCAAATGATATGACATTCTAAGGTAATCGCGAAAAATGACAATATTATAAACCTAAAATACTGTAATTGATACTATTAAATTAATAATAATATAACATGCGTGTTACTTATGGTGCCAAACAATGACAACACCGTCACAAAAAATGCCTTTAAGTAAAGAACAAAGGTTCGTTTCTTAAATGCATAATCATGTCAAATATCGGCCATAAATCGATATAGAGTTCCTGGAGTTCCAATCAGTAGTCCATGAACAGCGAATATCCGATCATGGAAGCATGCGCGACGTTTCTCACTCAAGAAAGGAGTATAGCCATTATAAATGCCTTTTTTATTTGCCAGAATCTTCTGCTTAGTCAACAGCGTTGGTTTCGTACCTGATTGTAGAATATATAATTGCTCCTTCCGATCTAGTGCTCCCAAACTTTGGTATTCTTTTCTACGCAATGGCTCGGTGAGTGAATGCTTTATATTATCGTGCCTCTGGTTGATTAACAATGAACAGAAAGAATAGGAGCAGAGTACATGACACAGTGTTTCTTCTTTTACTGCCGTTATCAAGAACCCCACGAAGATTAGCATGATTTACATTGAATTTCAGGACGGCAACTATGCCTAATGGATATATTCTGACATACTGTTATTAGCTTCCGGGTATTCCTCACCAGTTATTGGATGATTTTAATCTAAACATTCAGCGAAACTGTCTACTGTTTTTATGAACTGTTATAGCAAATCCCAGTGCTTCTACTGTATTTCATCAAGGTACATCTGGAGTTCCTGATCGTAGCTAAAAACGTGCATTTTTGATGTTGTGGCGGAGATTCCTGCTTGCAGTTTAACAGTCCTATTCCACACATCTTTCATGGTGCGTAGAACACGTTCCTAGTGGTTCTGCAAATAATGCAACCATGAAATCATCCATTTATCAATTCATTCAGTCATCCACTCGTTCATTTCAGACATAAAGTGTGTTTTAGTGGTTGGATAACTCCGTAACACTTGTGACACAAAAGTAGGCAGTAAATAAGCTATGGAAGGGAAAGATACATGTTGTACTAGACTATATAACATTGTTAACTAGGACAAAATAAATTAAATTTAGTGTAGTAATAGTCAAATAATTGTAACAGGAGAACGCAATGCATGTATCGAGTTTAATGAATTGCAATAAAAGATTACACTCTCCCCAGTTTCAATCGATCCAGAACTAGGGGTTGGGAGTATTCTATTCTATTCTAGTGGTGCTGTCTGGAGGTCTCATAAATTACTCGACAGTTCACTGTATGATGATATCCAGGCCCTCAAGGATACAGCGCAAGTTTGGTCATAGGGGCTGACTGCAGTAGGTGAATAAGGGAAGGAAAGATACATTTGTTAAAATGGTTAATATTCCATTTGAACAGTAGTGTTTTAGATCATTTTTCCAGGTTTTTGCAGGAAGGTACGAGCGCATCTTGGTTAAACACGAGTTCATCTTTAATTATGCAAGCAAGGTACTTAATTGTTTAACTATACGAAATAAATAAATAAATAAATAAATAAATAAATAAATAAATAAATAAATAAATAAATAAATAAATAAATAAATTATACAGCCTTATGAATCACCTAAGGGCTATGTACTCCTGAAATGCAGGGACAGTGCTCACTTTAACTCATCAGGTGAGCAGGTCCTGAAATTATAGGGTTCTAGTATACAGGATTAAGTGGGAGCCACCATAACATTCAGTGAATACATGTATTGGCAGTCATAACAAATGTATTGACCATATATTTTTTAATGCTATTTGTTCGGGGCGTGGACCCATGTGGATCCTTTGCCCCTACTGGCACCTTATTGTATGAACCTGCGTGTAATCGAAATGGCGGTAGTGTGGAATGTTGTGTGTGAGGAAAGTAAGATTAAGGATGTCACAATCACCCAGTCCCCAGTTCAGGGATATTAATCATTACAATTAAAAACCCCTGACGCCGAGTGACAGGCGGACGCGTTGCCCCCTACACCGCGGGGCCGGACTATTGACCATACATTACACAAAATAAAATACAGTATCTGCTACAGCCATGTCACACCCTGAAAAGCACTAGTCTCATAGTACACTGACTGACAGAGCAAATGCAACACCAAGAAGGAGTGCTCAGAACTTTATGCCAATTGCAGGGTAGACTGACGTCACTGAGGTATGCTCATGATGTGAAATGCGCCGCTGTGCTGCGCACGTAGCGAACGATAAATGGGACACGGCGTTGGCGAATGGCCCACTTCGTACCGTGATTTCTCAGCCGACAGTCATTGTAGAACGTGTTGTCGTGTGCCACAGGACACGTGTATAGCTAAGAATGCCAGGCCGCCGTCAACGGAGGCATTTCCAGCAGACAGACGACTTTACGAGGGGTATGGTGATCGGGCTGAGAAGGGCAGGTTGGTCGCTTCGTCAAATCGCAGCCGATACCCATAGGGATGTGTCCACGGTGCAGCGCCTGTGGCGAAGATGGTTGGCGCAAGGGCATGTGGCACGTGCGAGGGGTCCAGGCGCAGCCCGAGTGACGTCAGCACGCGAGGATCGGTGCATCCGCCGCCAAGCGGTGGCAGCCCCGCACACCACGTCAACCGCCATTCTTCAGCATGTGCAAGACACCCTGGCTGTTCCAATATCGACCAGAACAATTTCCAGTCGATTGGTTGAAGGAGGCCTGCACTCCCGGCGTCCGCTCAGAAGACTACCATTGACTCCACAGCATAGACGTGCACGCCTGGCATGGTGCCGGGCTAGAGCGACTTGGATGAGGGAATGGTGGAACGTTGTGTTCTCCGATGAGTCACGCTTCTGTTCTGTCAGTGATAGTCACCGCAGACGAGTGTGGCGTCGGCGTGGAGAAAGGTCAAATCAGGCAGTAACTGTGGAGCGCCCTACCGCTAGACAACGCGGCATCATGGTTTGGGGCGCTATTGCGTATGATTCCACGTCACCTCTAGTGCGTATTCAAGGCACGTTAAATGCCCACCGCTACGTGCAGCATGTGCTGCGGCCGGTGGCACTCCCGTACCTTCAGGGGCTGCCCAATGCTCTGTTTCAGCAGGATAATGCCCGCCCACACACTGCTCGCATCTCCCAACAGGCTCTACGAGGTGTACAGATGCTTCCGTGGCGAGCGTACTCTCCGGATCTCTTACCAATCGAACACGTGTGGGATCACATTGGACGCCGTTTGCAAACTCTGCCCCAGCCTCGTACGGACGACCAACTGTGGCAAATGGTTGACAGAGAATGGAGAACCATCCCTACCATCCCTCAGGACACCATCCGCACTCTTATTGACTCTGTACCTCGACGTGCTTCTGCGTGCATCGCCGCTCGCGGTGGTCCTACATCCTACTGATTCGATGCCGTGCGCATTGTGTAACCTGCATATCGGTTTGAAATAAACATCAATTATTCATCCGTGCCGTCTCTGTTTTTTCCCCAGCTTTCATCCCTTTCGAACCACTCCTCCTTGGTGTTGCATTGTCACTGTCAGTCAGTGTATATACACTGCAGGTAAAAATTAAACATGCAAATTCCTCAAGGACTGTGCCCAGTGGCACCAGGGTATAATATGTGCATACTGAGGGGTTGTTGTGCTGGTGATTCATTTGTCACGGACATCGGTGATCAGATGGTGCTCAGGAGGCCTGGCGAACACTTAAGTTCCCGCTTCATCGTTTCTCATAGCCTACGTAGCCTACGTGTTCAATTGGCGAGAAATCTGGTGATGTTACTAGCCAGGGCAGTTGTTGTACACCGCGTAGAGCACATTGTATCACAGCAGCTTTATGTGGATGTGCATTGTTCTGCCGGAAAAGCGCATCACCTTCCTGTCGAAGAAATGGCAGTAGCACGGGGACAACAACCTGTGCAATATAGCAGGCACTGGGTGCGTTACTCTGCAGAAACACCAACTGTGACTGCGAGCTGGAATTGATGGTCCCCAAGTGGTCATAGCGCCAAAGAACGAACAACGTGCTGAAATCAACCAACAAATCCTTTGACAAAATCATCAGTGATGAGAGTGGCGTCGAGCGGAGTACCTCAACTCTATCGAGCCATCGCGTCAACCACTCCCATCGTCTCCATCTAAAGGTCAACGCCATTATCATTCTATTATTATTATTAAGCGTATGGAATTTACAGAATGGACAAGTATATACAATATTATACAAAAGAAAAACCTGCAAAGAATACATGGTAAGTAGGGAACAATTACACATGAATATCTAAATTGTTTATCCACTGCACTAGGAATACTGAGACATCAGCAAAGTCTTTTCGGTCTCCACCATAAGCACGCAGAGGGCATTCGTCCATTATATGATGCATGGTCTGGACTAAACCACCACAATCACACGCTGGAGAGTCCCTGAAGCCCCACTGGTGAAGGGAGAATGCAGATCTGCCACAATTTGTGCGGAACCTGTTTAGGGTTGCCCACGTTCTTCTTGGCAAGCTGAAACCAGCTGGGGCGTGATGTGCAACTTTAACACCACTAAGGGACTCATTAACGGGACCCGTATGAAGGTATTGCTCTCTATTCAAACTGTGTTACGTGCGTGATCTTCACTGGTCACTCTAAAGACAAAGAGGTTCTAATACCACGCGACAAACTTTCACAGATCACTGGCCTCTTTCTATTGCAACCTGAGGGCTTGCAGTTCCAACTCCGCGATGACCATCAATCGCTTACAGGGCTAGTCTCTCTCTCTCGGGTTGGCATTTATCTCCTAAAGACGGTATTCACGCATGGCCAGCTCTGTGTTGTCATGAACTTCTCCCGTCCTTCGGATGGCGTACGATCCTTTATCTCACCAGAATAAGACTAGTGAGTCGCCATAGATGGTACCATTTAACCAAGAATGTGGTCTACCATAAAATGTTTAAATTAATTTTACTATATAAGAGTTATGTAATCTACCATTCTCCATTTAATGTTACTTTAATTTACTCCCATTTTAATCTTTATAATACTGATGCACACCATTTAGCTATATGGCTTTAATTTACAGCTTTATATAGTATATTTCTTGCGGAATTCGGAAAATGGTACACTGCTGTTGTTGGTAACAAATATGTTAATTTCATGTACCTCATATTCGACTTTGACAATATCAAAGTGATGGAGGTATGAGTAACGTTAGTAACACCATTTGTTATCATAACCAGTCCCAGTGATCAATAATGTGAAGGTGCCACTCATAGCGCGATTTGATGTATACATTTCAGAGGGCTTGGCAGATTGAAAATTTTGCCTCGGTGAGGAAAACAATGGTGCCATAGCTATGCATTAAACGTGATTGTGGAACTGTCAGGAATTCAACCAACCTTCAGGCTTGGGGTTAATTATACAAAAGAGCCAATGACCTAGATGTTAGGCTCCTTTAAACAACAAGCATCATTATCATCAATTATCCAAAAGGTTACTAAGTTCTCCAAATGATGAGTAGTTTTAATTTGGGTTAAAATTTTGTCAAGAAGAAACGTATTGAACTGGACGTCAAACGATTACATTACAATAATTACTGCATAACAAATTCTAGTTTCTTCTCTTTTGTACTGTATATTATTTTAGTAATAAAAGGTGATCGTTTCCTTCTTTTTCAACTATTCACACCTTTAAATTTAGAAATCGGCTTAAACTAGTGGTGAATTATTGATTAAAAACTGACTATTTTAGTGTAGAGGATTTTATTAGAATACTGTAGTTTATTAAGTTTTGGACTATTAAAATACAAATTCATCTATACTAATTCTAAGGGGCCGGTGACGTAGGTGTCGGGCCCCTTCAAAAACAATCATCATCATCATCGTTATCATCATCATTACTAATACATAAAGTGAGATTGTGAGTTTCTTTGCATGGAATTGGTAATCTTAAAAACTAATGGTTCTATTTAAAAATTTATTTTAACATCTGAAATATATCATACCGGATAACGCAGGTTATCAACCATCGTAGAATACCAAAGGGTTCACGCGATAACCGTGATTGAAGGAGAAAATTACAGCAATAATCAATCTAAAAGTTTGTATATTTGCCTGTCTCCGCTTCTTCACGTAAAAACTTCTTGACTTTTGGAGCTCAAATTTGGCCAGCTTATAGATGATACCTTTTGTTAACACACAGACTGCATACCATCACGCTAATTTTTAAGCGGGGTAAATAGTGAAAGAAGAATGTAAAGCAAGTCAGAGGAAAACGTATGCCTGGGACCTTTAAAAATGATCAAGCTGCATGCAACGTTTAATTCTATTAAGCGTTGGAGCAGAGCAGGTTTACTTAAAATTCTATTTGTCAGAAAAATGTTACATGAATTCCCTTCGTAACTCTAATAATTTTCAAGAAAATGTTTTTCTGTGTTTTGGCATATACTGTGACTTTGTTTCTATGTAACGGGTAATTTCAGATCCTACTGGACCTAGTTTGAAGTTTCTTTCATCATTTGAAAGATAATATAATATCAGGTTGTGATTGAAGGAAAAAATGACAGCAATAATAAACCTGAAAATTTGCAGGTTCGCCTGTCTCTGTTTTATTTACGTAAAAACTACTTCACTGAATGATCTTAAATGTTGAAATCTTATAGTTGATATCCTTGGGTAACTAGTCTATTTAATGTCGCACTGTCTTTCAAGTGGGCTATCTAGCGAAAAAGAATGTGCAAGCAAGTAAGACGAAAACGTATACTTCAGACATTTAAAATTGAATACGCTGCCTTAACCTTTAGTCCTATTCAACAATGGAGGGCATCAGGTGTGCTTGAAATTAGATTTCCCAGAATAATGTTATATGAATTACCTTCGTATCTGCAACAGTTTCCAAGAAAAAGTTTTCCGTGTTTGGCGCATGCTTTATCCTAGGTTTCTTCGTCGGTTTCCTTCATGTAAAAACTACTTGCCGCACCGTGCTCAAATTTAGCAAGCATACAACTGGAACTTTTATTTAACATATAGGCTACTTATTATTGAAGCGTATCTTAAGACGACCGTCTAGGGAAATAAAATCTGAAGCACCTGATAGGAATATGTACGCCGGGGATCCTTAAAAGTGAATACCATTCATAAACGGCTAGTCCCATTAAATAACGGAGTCATCGAGTATACTTAAAATTCGAATTCCTAGAAATTTTTTTTAAGCATTTCCTTTGTAATTCTAACAATATTCCAGAAAAAAATTGGCTTTTCTATGTTTTACTGTCACATTATCTTTCAAACGGGCCATGTAGCGAAAGAAAATTTGAAGCAAGTCTGAGGAAAACTTACGCCAAGGAGCCTTAAAAGTTAATAATCTGCTTACTAAACAATGAAGCATAGGAAATGTACTTAAAATTTAATTTGCTGGGAAAAAATTAAGCCACTCCTAGAGTATAATGTATTTAAGGTTCAATTTCCTTTAGACACACGCATAGGAAAACGAACTCAACGAAGATTGTTCTGATGGACTGTATATCACTATATGACTGGGAAGCGTAACCAGTCTTAAGGGAAATAATTGATAGGAAGAGCATTGTCACATTCGCGGTTTGCCATAAGAGCAACGGCATTAAATTGTGTGTAACTTTTCTCGAATTAAATGGTGCAGCTTCCGCCATTTTGTGGCTTATTTCGTTCGTTGAAAGTAAGGACATTATATCGCAACCCTAAAAGACATACGCCAAAACAGAGGAAAGCATTTTCTCGTAAATTTTATAGTTATGAAAACATTCATGTAATAAAAATTCTGGCAAATGAATTTTAAGTACATTTCCCCTGCTTCATTATTTAAAAAGTCATGCAAACATGCATTCCTACAGTAAGGTACAGTAAGATTCATTTTCCTTTACACATTTGCATAGGAACAAGAACTCAACGGAAATTGCATATTAGTATGTGTCTGGGGGGCGTGACCAGCCTTAAGGGAAATAATGGATAGGAAGAGCATTATCACATTTGCGGTTTTGGCATAGGAGCGACGATGTGTGATTCACTACGCCCACTCATGCTTTCGTCCTTTCTTTACTTTTCGCAGTAACCAAGTTCTAACAATATATAACTGACTACGCTTCAGTTTGAGGACTGTACACTGGCGCCGCATGTGGGGCTACGTTATTTTAAATGCCTTTAAATGGCAATGAACATGAACAGATTAGACAAATGACTAAATAGAAAACAGAATCACGCTCGGTCATCTATCACGGCACGGAGAATCATTGCAATATATATTAATATAGTATAACAGAGATCGCTTTATCTCCCGCTCGGTCACAGCCTTCATGTTTCTTTACACTCTCCAAGTTAAATCGAAGTTTATAATTTTCATGTCCCGTATTGATGACAGTATAATTATTGTAGACAAGTGAGGTAATCCACCTAATCAATACAGTATACAAAATTAATACTTCAGTTTATTTTAATCATGGTACTAGTTTCATCCTATTGATATTAGGCCATCATCAGTCATAAGATTTTAAAACACTTAAAAATCTAATTGGCCATACACATAACAAAAACGGATAGCTTAATACTTGAATATAGTTCCGATCTAATATTCAATATCCACTTAAATAGGTCATTGTATTGAAAATTCTTTCAATCTGTTGGTACACTTCATAGCACACTCCACTATCTCACATCATGATAGCATAACACATGACTCTATCATTATAGTGAAAACTTCCAACACGATTGTTACTGGCTGTCCATCTTCAGTCCTCATTACTCCTCTCTTAAGAGTTTTATTAGAATTACTTTCTTTCTTCTATCGCGAAAGACTGTTGCGATCAATTCTTTGAAGTAACTTAGTTAATGCAGTAATATTAACCTCAAATTAATGGCTTTAATTTCTTTTCTCCAAACTCATTTACAGTCATTTCTTCTTTTTCCGTTCTGCCGCTTTATCTGTACCCCGGTGGGGTCGTGGGTTCGAACTGTGTCGCAAATGTAGACTTGGCCCTGCCGTTCTACCGCCAACCGTACGTGGAATGATGGATTCACAGCTTTGCGTGTTGCTGTGATGGTCGGTAGTGTGGTTGTCGTGATGTGTTGCGTATAGCTGAAGAGATACACACACACAGACGACCAGCTCCTGAGCCGGAGTATTTAAGCTAACCGCCTTCCCCCACCTAAATTACTCGACCATTCAGTCAAGGAGCCGGTTGATAATACGCCGATGAGCATCGCATTATTTCCATCCGAGTCTCTGAGAATTTCAGGCGTTAATTCAAGAAGAACGTTTTTATTTTTATCGTTATTATGTTACAGGGAAAGTCGATTGGCCAGTAAGAGTTGACACTCCACAGTTAAAGTTGACTTGTACTGGTCTTTTCAGTAAAAGTGTACTAAAAGCGGTAAGTGTTCAATTTCGATCAACATTTACTAGTCAGAGTTGACTATACCTAGAGAAAGTATACTCTCACTGACTTGAGGTAGTAACCGTTCACTATTTCCAAGGAAATGATACTACGTATTAAAAAACAAATAAAATGGCAAAACCAATATATAAAGAGAGTGATAAATGTTTACGAAAAACTAATAAAATACAAAACCTTTATAATACATAAAGAAGTAGAAATGTTTATCATTTATTATAGCAAAGTAAAAATTTGTGACACTATGAGTTGCAAGGCACATACACTTCATGGATTCACATTCAGTGTTGCAAGAGCATTTAAAAGAATCTTTCTTTGCTAGTTGTTTTACGTCGCACCGACATAGATAGGTCTTACGGCGACGATGGGACAGGAAAGGGCTAGGAGTGGGAAGGAAGCGGCCGTGGCCTTAATTAAGGTACAGCCCCAGCATTTGCCTGGTGTGAAAATGGGAAACCAAGGAAAACCATTTTTAGAGCTGCCGACAGTGGGGTTCGAACCTACTATCTCCCGAATACTGGATACTGGCCGCACTTAAGCGACTGCAACTATCGAGCTCGGTTTTAAAAGAATCCTTGTCAACTTCCAAGTGATTGTGAAGTTGCAACAGTCCTCACAGCTATTATTTTATTCATAGGAACTTCCTTTTCTTGCATTATGTTCGTAGGATATTTACTAAATTCAGACCTGAAAAAATATAATCATTGAAATCTGAACGATTTCATACTACGGGCAGCGAGAGAGAGGATACACACACACATATATATATATATATATATATATATATATATATATATATATATATATATATTAGTTTAGCTTTGCAAACCTACCTTGAGAAAGGCTGCTTTAGAATTCTATTTCTCGTTCCAATTCTATAAAACCCATCATCAACAACCTACAGCACCACGGTAAGGATAGATCGAGCATGTCCTCTACCGCGGTCATCATCGCGGACAGGAATTCGAACTGATGTTCCTTTGTACTGGCCTATGAATGTGATCTGAGGTTTTTTCATGCATTTAACTTGTTTGTTCTAGACAGTAGAAAGCTTATTTTCTGTGTCTCTTGATATCCTGAGTAGACTTGTCCAGGTCATTGAGGACATAATCACTATCACCTACAAGCTTTTCATCACTTGATGAATTTTGGTTTGTTTCATTTTTATCAGCATTTCCATTCTTGTTACTCTGAATTTCGTTTTCTTGTTTTCGCTGAATTTGATCAATTGCGCATTGAAGGTCATCTTCTGTTTATAAATTTGCCAGTACCTCAGTTGGTAGTTTTGAGCTAGATAAGCCATGTCTCGGGGGGCAACCGAACATTGCCTCATACGGGGATCATTTTAACCTACTATGCAATGTACTCTTTTTACGTAAATGGAATGAACTTAAAGCCTTCACTGCATTTTGATGTTTTGTGGTCTTGCATCCAGGTGGTTATCATATTTTCTATGTCCTGGTTGGCTCTTTCGATGCTACCTTGACTCTGACTATGCCGCGGTTTGTCGTGCACCATTTTGAAGTTAGGCTATATATTAACCAGACTGTCAATAATTTTACTAACAAATCCTACGACATTGTCCGACTGTAAAATACTACGAGTGCCTAAGAAAGTAAAAAATATCAATGATATTATTACACACTTCGTCTGCAGTCTTTGTTTTCTGTGGTCTTAGCACAACAAACTTTGTCAAATGGTCCTGATACACCATTATAAATTTGAAGTCTTCATCAGTTTGCGACTGAAAGTTAATCAAATCCACTTGACATCGTGAATTCATTTCCTTGAATAACAAAAGCTCTGCAACCAGTCCTTTCTTCTTGTTTCAATTTTTGAACACAAGGTTCACACAAGCTTAAAATTAGTAAAATGTCCTTTGTAGCAACATTTTGAAATTTTCCTTTGAATTGCTGAAACATACGATCTCTTCCTCCATGTCCAGTGGATATGTACGCTTCATGAAGAACTCAGAACAACTCTTCATCCAAAACATGATACCTTATGCTATCTTGGTCTGTGACAGGGTGTGTTAGTTTTGTAATACCATTTACTTCAATAATGTCATATCGTCTTAGAAACCTGATATCGTTACTCTGTTTTCCTAGTCGCAGTTTAAAGATTTTTTCACTTTTTGAATGTAGCTATCATATTTCAATTTGGTCAATGTCAGTGAATTTACCTTGGAAGTCGAGAGTTCCTGCTTCAGTTTTTCACGAAACAGTTCTGCCGTGGGGTCTGACATACACACTTTTACATTATTTAAACGTAAATTAATATTTTATCACTATTGCACAACAATAAAGAGCCGAGTAATGTAATGACGACTGGTGACTGCCTGTTGTGTTGTGGGGTAATCAAAACAAATAAACGTTCCAAGAATAGAGTACGAGTCCAAACAATTGGAATGTTTTAATAATCATAACAAAGGTTTGGCGCGCACGGTTACATTTTCAGAGCAGCAACTGCTAATCAAGTTTTACTAAACCACAGCAGACATAGTTAACTAGTTCTAGGAAAAACTGATCACTTGGTTTTCAATCAACTGTTACTGATACTCTTTTTTTTTTTTTGCTACTTGTTTTACGTCGCGCCGACACCGATAGGTCTTACGGCGACGATGGGACAGGAAAGGGCTAGGAGTGGGAAGGAAACCGCCGTGGCCTTAATTAAGGTACAGCCCCAGCATTTGCCTGCTGTGAAAATGGGAAACCACGGAAAACCATTTTCAGAGCTGCCGACAGTGGGGTTCGAACCTACTATCTCCCGAATACTGGATACTGGCCGCACTTAAGTGACTGCAGCTATCTAGCTCGGTACTGATACTCTTAGTAAGAGTTGAATCTGCCTAGGGGGAGTCAACTCTTACTAAGAATCGACTTTCTCTGTAACAATTATATTATTAGGGCATTCAGCCGTAAAACTCAGGAAAATCCACATGTAGTGTTAATCTCAAAATAACTGGGAATAGGTCAAGAAGAAGAAAACAGGAGAAGAGGGACTTATCCGTATATTACCAACTGCCAACATATATTGATTCCGCTATAATAAATTTGCTGGTGACTAAGCCCTTTGAAAAATACTACGGAAGAGTTTCACATTCGAAAAGATAAAAAAGCGCCATTAGAATGAAATATGTTGCAGAGGATATTATCTCAAAGCAATCAGCGAATTGTTTAAAAAAGGGTTAGACAGGCAAAAAATTCATAATTCGTGACTGAAAGTAAAATTTGATGATGTTCAACTGTGCGGTATCGTTCATTCCTTCCGAGTGATTCGAGATTTAAAATGCGTTGTATTAAGAGACTTTTGCTCCACTTGTAAACAAGTTGAAGAAAAAAGTGGGTTAATATTTCCTCATTAATAAAAGTTCGCCATGTGAACCAGTGGTAAAGTGTTATCCTCCAGTTTCTAAGATCATGGGTCCGAACACGGCATACGTAGTTGAAGTTTTTAAGGACGGATAGAAGTCGATTTGTCACTCCATGTCGTACGATGACGGCATGCAGAAGATCTCTGGTGACACATTTCATTCGTTACAGAAATTGATTCACATAGGGAACCTGAAATATTTGTCCCGAATAGGTAAATTTAAATACAATTGGTCCATTATTGGACATTATACATTTTCTAGCTAACTCCTTTTTGTTGCCAGCCTTTCGCTCCAGTGTGCCAATTTGGGTTCGTCAGTTGGTAACTAGTACACATACCAAGACGCATGGCTAGTTAGCCACTTGTAAACAAGTTGGAGAAAAGAGTGGATAGATGGTACACTGGGGCGAAACGCTGGCCACAGGAATAAGTTAGCTGGAACATTTATAATGTGTCAAAATATACCAATTATATTGACACATTTCATATTTACTACACAGAATTAATTAACGCTCAGTCATTGTTCACCCAACAGAGATCTATTTTCACGTGATCGGATAGAATAAAACTGAAAGTCAACATTTTCTCGCAGACAGCTTAGATGGCTATACGATTATTATAATCATTATTACCTCATATATACACTGATAGATGAGACATAATTGAATGAAGCTTAATTTTTGGATGTCGAGCAGGATACCCTGTAAATGCAATATTTCTTGAATGGAGAGTGTCTACTAGTAGTAATAATTTTGACGACAATGGAATTGTTAAATAGACGACAGTTCGCTATGAAATATTGACTTATTTGGTTATCCACACCCAACCATGTCAACTGCGCTCTTCATCCACAAGGCCGAACAGGTACATTCAAATTTCGTGTAGGTCATCAGACACCGATGCAGTCCATGCATCTGAAAGATATTTGGCAGCAACTACACAATTATAATTTGCCTTTTGTCGTAGAGATTCAAAATCAAGGATAGATATCCTATCACAAGTACAGAACCTAGATAGCTTGTAAGATGATCCCAGTGACCTTCAATGATCAGACAGCGTCACATTAACGACGAGAATAACAAAGAATAAAGTATTATAGCGGGCTAGCCGCCATCCGGATTCCAAGACAGGAAGAGCTTGCCTATCTGTTTCCGCCCACGAAGCGATCAACGCTATTGGTTGCCGCTTCAGGACGGAGGGCATTGTAGTGCGATATGCCAATTTCTCCCTAACGTGGCTGAATGGCCTAGTCCGGAATATTCGACACCCAGAGAATACTGGAGACCTCCCACGCTGGAGAAACATCGGCTGATTGGCCCGGCCAATATGCGGTAGAAAGGAAGTTAGTAAATAATCATTGCTCTTGTGGAGTTTACGTCCGCGAATGCAGGGGAGTAAAGTCGAGTGGATGAGTGTTGTGTTAACTGCCGTGGAGTGCAGATTGGAGTACTGTGTGTGTGTTTGTGTGCGTGTGTGTGTGTACTCCCGTGGAGTACCGAATACTGCGTGTGTACTGCCGTGGAGTACTCTACGTGACTACCATAGGCCTACGCTCTGAGAGAGAGATTGTTGCTGTAGTGTGAGTAGAGAGAGCAAAAATAATGGTGCTTGTGTGTCTGTTAGTGTGGAAGTACTAGTGGCTAATAAATCTTATTTGTAGAATTTGACGCTACCAATTGTGCTTTTATTCATCACCCCCCTCATACTATGCTTTATTTGGAAGGTAACATGAGGGATGAATATATCTCTGTTCAGTAATATGGAGGATCATGGGCGCCCATAGGATAGTTTGTAGGGGGGAGGGGGCTAGACCTGGGGGTATGTATTATTTTTAATATTCTGGAAGATGAATGGCAACTTGTATTCCACGATAGAATTCCACACACGGTATACCCTACCACTTCTATCTAATGCCGATTTTTAATCTTCTTGAAAGAAAAATACCTGACTATATTAGATATTTTTTCCTTTCCCTGAGAGCTAGGGGCGTGGGGCACGTCCCCACCTTGCCCTCATGCATGGGCGCCCATGTGGTGGATGTATCACTTCACAAAATCGTATTTTCAATGAACCTAAATTAGTACAGAATCGATACAATAGCTTTACGGACTTTTATACGCGTAAAGCTAACCCAGCAATTGGCTCTCTAGCTAGGAAATAGCATGCAAGCTCAGGTAGGATACACATAGGAAAATAAGAGTTTTCCTTTTTTTACAATCTGCTTTACGTCACATCAACACAGGTACGTCTTACGGCGACGATGGGATAGGACTGGACTAGGAGAGGGAAGAAAGCGACCGTGGCCATAATTAAGGTATATCCCTGCCTTTTCGTGGTAGGAAAATGGGAAACCACGGAAAACCATCTTAGGGCTGCCGATAGTGGGGTTCGAACCTACTATCTGCCGAATGCAAGCTGATAGCTACGTGACTCAAACCACACAACCACTTGCTCGGAAAATAGAGTTTTACGACAGAGTAAAGCATTATCTGCCTCGTAAAGAACAGTCAGAGAGAATCGTTTTATGAATTCAGGAAAGCAGCCTACAGCAGCTCCACAACAACCTAAAAAGCACTTCCTCTTTGAAGAGAGAACATTTCGTTACAGTGTATCAGGTTGCAAAAGTTAAAAAGTCAGTAAATAGGCAGTTTATCAGTAGATAGAGGTATAGAGGACTATTTCAATAAAAATTAGCGGATACCAGAAGAAAATTCCGCAAAATGTTCGTAGAGGAAAGCATTTCAGACTTGGAAATTGACAGGAATCTCCAGCATTTTGAGAACTATCTAGAAGAAGATTACATTACAATTATTGCGAATATCTTTGCTGAAAATTCAGTGAAGTAATCATTGAACCATACTGCTCCCAATAAGACGTCTGGCTTTGACGGGATACAGTATGTGGTGTAGATTGAGTGAGTGTGACGTGTGACGGTTGGTAAGGGTAGGATGGGTCTGTGTCGTATTTAAGGTAAAGTATGTACGCTCAGAAATATGATCTCGCCATGCACCAGAATGGGAATGGTAAGACAATGCACCAAGAAAAACACAAGGCATAAACCAGTATACTAATCCAACTGACGCAGCACCAATCAACGCACGTGATGGCGTAGCAAAAGGGGTGTAACAACACTCCAAAAAAAGGAAATATAAGTCCGTCCGTGCACAAGTTCGCAGGTAGTTTTCAATTTTCAAGGTGAAAGGTTTTCAGCAGAGCGCATAATGGAAGCATTTTCACTGAGTCCATGTATTCAGAGGAACCGTGGTAGGTACAAAATTTGAGGGCAAGGAAAGGCATACGACAACAAAAAAGGTCAAAGAAGAAATAGTTTTTTCATAATAACAATATATTAAAAAAACACCCAGAAGAAACATTTACAACCCAAAGAAAACAACAATCATCCAAAGGTCAGTTAGTTCTGACTTCCAAAAGAGAAAAAACAGATGGGACGACCATATTAATTTTCTGATTTGTTTTTTCAAAGAGAACAGCTAGACTCGAAACCTTCAATAATAATACAACCTCTTTTACATGGGGAGTGTCCTGCACCAGGAAAACAGAAATTTACGTATGAACACACAAAAAAACATTAAAATTTGAAAGACACATGGGCCACTGTACAATAATACATGTAGAAGAAAAAAAGCGCGGAAGGGATGCGGAATAGGAAGGTGGGGAAAGGGGAGGGACGTGAAAGAAAAGAGTACCAATGGCTGCCAACAGGGATTTGGAAAAATAGAATCAGTTAGTATCGATGAAATTCCAAAATAGCAAACAGAAGCTAGGTGATAGTTCAATTGATTCTATTCATGCGTTTGCTCGGGAAAACAGTTGAATTTCAATGGTTCATATCGCAGCAATCACTTGACGTATCACAAAGTCCAACTTCGGAGTAAGATGGTAATGTAATTCCAAAGTAAGGTACCGCTATCAACAGCTGCAGTTAGTTTATTATCAACATGAACTGTCATTGGTGGCCAGTAACGGCAATTTGAAAATTAAGGAAGTGCAGCATTAAAAGAAAGTTGAAAGAACAACATGGAAATGAAATAAATTAAAGTTTTCGCTCACCCGTCCAGCAGTCGTAGCTTTTCAATGGTATACAAAAGCACATTTTAAAAGAAACATTGCACACAGTCCAGCTGGTAGCAAAATAAAAGCAAGTCCTCCCTCCACACAAATCGTCGCGTTCATCCCAACTCGCTGCTCAAGCCCAGAGCAGGCCAATTTATATTCAGGTAGAAGCGTCCAGAAAGGACGAGAGCATACAGTACCCAATGCGCAGCGAAGCGGTAGGGGAAGGAAAGAGGGAGGGTAAGCAGCACGAGCAGTTGAAACTGGACGGGCGAAGAGAGCACAGGCAGGTTAGTAGCGGCATATGCAGCGTAGTAAACGTAGAATCCATAAAACAGTAGAAAAATTCGGAGCACGTTATAAGTATTATGGTAATGAATAATACATTCTGGAACGTTATCGATAAAGATTTCACACAATTACCGGTACTTAACTATGCCTTGAACCATATAACTAATTCTACATCTACTAAGGGAAACATAGTTCTAATTCCCAGCCTCTCTAACTGCACGCGCGTTAATGATTGCAGACCAATTATAATTCTAAATTCGAATCATAAAGTACTAGCCAAGTTCTTAGTGGTCAGAATTAGAACCATTCTCCCTGCAGTGATTAACAATGGACGGACATGTACTATACCTGGAGAAAGTGTCTTATATACAGTGGTGGTCAAAATAATAGAGCCACCTGGCAAAGGTTTAGAATAAAGTGCAAATTTATTACTAGACATGTTTGTACTATGATGGAAACAAAATTTTACGTTGTACAGGAACCATTACAACAGAGTCACATTGTACCACAGTCAGTTATATAGATAACACAACTGAAACTAATCAATAATATTCAAAATAATACCAGACCACAGGGTCAAAAATATAGAGCCAACTGACACAAATATTTTGTACTTGATCTACGTCTTATGAAATTTACAGGAACAGTCGTTTTTGCATAGGAGTGCATTAGTACTTCGTGGTGTAACCCTTATTTTTTAGGATTTCCCTGCACCTCTTACCCATAGAGTCGACTAAACGCCTGCATTCGTCGCTGCTGATCGCATACAAGGCTCTCTGGATTTCTTCCCAAAGTTTATCTAAAGACGTAGCTTTTGAGCGGTCAATTCTCTTGTCTATGATCTCCCATAAGTTCTCGATGGATGATGCGTCAGGGGATTGAGGTGGCCACTCTAATACTTCGATATGGTGATATTGAAAAAACTGCCTTATGATCCTTGCAGTATGCTTTGGATCGTTATCGTGCTGAAATTTCCATTTCAGCGGCATTTCCTCTTCAGCATAAGGCAGCATCACATTTGCTAAGATGTCGTTGTACATTTCTGCGTTCATTATGCCGTTGATACGGTGTATTGGACCAAGGCCATACCATGAAAAACATCCCCATACCGTAACACTTTCGCCACCGTATTTCACAGTTTTTAAAGTGTACTTGGGATTAAATTTCTGGTTTGGTGGGCGGCGCACATAGACTTTTCCGTCTGAGGCAAACCTATTATACTTGGATTCATCGGACCAAAGGATGTTCCTCTACCAAATATTGGGTTTGTGTTCATTTCTCCGGGCGAAGGCCAACCTTTTCCGAACATTAGCTTTTGAAACATGTGGCTCCTGTCTCGCAATGCGCCCATTCAATTTTGCGGATCTCAGTCGTCTTTGAATCGTTGAAGTTGATGGTTGAACATCATTTTTATCGCTAAACAAAATGGCTTTCAGTCGTGGTGGTGACAAAAATGGGTTTCTTTACTTCCCTAGTGATGAGTCTGTCTACGCGAGGAGTAGTTACACGAGGTCGCCCCCTGTTCCCCACCTGCGGCTTTGTTTGTTTTGCCAGTCTAATGGCGTTCTGGACTCGTTTTCGCGAAACGCATAAATCTTTGGCTATTTGATTCATGGATATCCCACTTTTGAACATCCGGAACTTTACTATACGACCATCATCACTTGTATGCTCTGCTCTGCCCATCTAGAAGAATGTAAACAAAACCAAACGTCAATTTACATACAAAATAATATTGAGTGGAGGTTTGTTGACAAATAATATCGCTAGCCCCCAAAACAACTGCAAAAACCAATTTGAACGGGACTTCTGTAAAACGGCTTTATTATTTTGACCCATAAGATTCTTACCTTTATGCCTCTTTTCGAACGTCTAGCTCAAACGCTTCCTTTCGCACGACTACAGACAGCAGCGACGTCTTCCCTGATATCGTCTAAAAGAGACTGACAACACGGCACTCATTGAGATTTTGCGAACTAATAGATATCCTAGTTCTTAATCTCGTCAACAGAGGTGGCTCTATTATTTTGACCGCCACTGTATATAACTTACTGGAAATTCACGATTTAATTATATATTATTTACGTTACGACAACACTTCACAACACTAGCAAGTATCGATTCAGAAAAACATTCGAGAGAAAAGTATTAGAAAGGTTTCGTCTTCCGGACTGATTCACAGCAACCCGCAAAACCTGAAGTTACGGTAGAATCCGCGTGGCGGCAAATTGGCCGCACCATAAGAATTTCAATTTTTCTACTCCCAATGCAATATTTTGTAACTTTTCGGTTGTATGAATCAATATCAACGTTTGAAGTACGCATTCAAGTAAAACAATCATTATAAAATATTGAACATCACATTGCCAAAAAATAACTTTCTTCTTTTGAAAAGTTCAGAGGGGCATAACATTTTTCTGACGAAATCCAAATAAATAAATACAAATTATAAGAATTACTGGAATTGAAGAAATTGAAGAAAAATACTGGGATAACTAGGTAAAAGTTACTCATTAATGAGCTCTAAGTTGTTTTACAAATCACCAAACTCTAACACATCACTTATGATTTTCTAAATAACAAAACTCAAACACATAATCACCCAGTCTTCATTGTCTCACGTCTTTCTTGACATCTTCCTGTCAGTTTGATGTGATAAGTGCCACCAGTATCCAGTATTCGGGAGATAGTGGGCTCGAACCCCACTGTCGACGGCCCTGAAGATGGTTTTCCGTGGTTTCAGATTTTCACACCAGGAAAATGCCGGGGCTGTACCTTAATTAAGGCCACGGCCGCTTCATTCCCACTCCCAGGCCTTTCCTGTCCTATCGTCGCAATAAGATCTATCTGTGTCAGTGCGACGTAAAGCAACTTGTTAAAAAAAGTTTGCTGTGATTTTTGCAAACTTTCAGTGAGCATTTTGCCCAGACAAGACTTGTTCTGGTATTTTTTATGTGTTCCGCATATGTAAAAAAATATCGTTTGAACAGCTGAGGTAGTTTATTGCTCGGTTTCTGAATTTCAGTTGCAACAACATCTGGGAAGTTTTAAGGAAATAAAGCCTTCTTCTGAAATTTTCTTATCTTATGAAATTGGTTATGTAAATTTTGCACTACTTAATAACCGTAATAACAAGGTGTCTGAAAAAACTGTCATAGGCCATCTTCTTGTTTTCCACGCTGTTGTCAATGTGGAACGCATCTGGTCCACTGAATCCACATCCAGGTGGATTTCAGCAGCGTCGAGCATAGTAGACAAGGTAATGACGAGTTTTTTGAATTTTCGTTACAGAACTCAGCAAGGATTTGTCATACTGAAAACCAAATAATGATGATCGTACCTTATAAGAAGTAACATTCAGAAATTCTAGAGGTATCTCCATTTTATTCCTTTTACGTGTTCCTAGAAATGTCATTCCACTTTCGAGCAAATATTCCGCTAACGGAATGCATGAGTAGTAATAATCCGTAGTTAGGTTACGACTGGACCATTTATTCCTGGTTCAACCAGTCGTTAGACATTATATAGGCCTTATTTGAATGACCAATAACATCCTCAGGATGTTTTCCACAATATATTTCAATGGTATGTATGTATAACGTCTTACTCCCCATAATTTATAACTCTTTGTAAATACCATTAATAATAATAAAATACGTATTCGCCTCACGCTTGGGCGTCAATTGAAATCTATCTGAATAAATAATAACATAATTAAAATAACATCAATTAATAAAATAATTAATCGAAATGTGCGTAGTATGGGTGCCAGACTTCTCCAGAATGGATTCCTCGAATTTTGATAAGCATGCTAAATCTCTCTCTCCCAGGGTGTGTACATAAAGCTGTGTACTGATACATCTGCTTCAGGACCAGTGTTGCCAACTTAGCGGATTTTCCGCTAAATTTGTCGGAATTAGAAGACTGTCGGCGGAGAAATATACCATTTAGCGGACAGCGGATTTTTTGACGGAATTCTAGATTAATTATAGCGGAATTTAGCGTTTTATCCATTTTACTTTTTTTAATTTGTACTTCAGTCTGTCTCTGAGCTATTCCGTATTTCTTGTCAGGAGCTAGCAGTCCCATGAGGAAAACATGTTATTTGATTTGATGTTATGAGATCGTGATATCATAAATTTGTAATGCGTGGGGAGAGGGAACTTATCTCTTAGTTGGCGAATGACGACAGATAATGAAACTGTGAGAGAGTAGCATTTATATTTATGCTATGAAGGAAGACCGTTTAATGAACTGACCTGTTCTGTGTGTGGCCCTTGAGGTACGGGATTCACCTAGTTTGTACCCGGCACTAAAACGCCTACAAGTTTTAGCTCGCCGACTCGCAGACATTTATTATTATTATTATTATTATTATTATTATTATTATTATTATTATTATTATTATTATTATTATTATTTTATCGATTTTGGCCGGCTGTGGACCACGTAAATAACTCCTCTTGATTTAAATTTTATTTGGCGCCAGTACTCCTTCATCCTCCTGCTTGCTGCTTCTTTCCTTTCAACCATCCATTGTTGTTTCTTCTTGGTCGCTGTTTCTGGCTCTAGGAAACCCTTAAATGTGTGTAACTTTTTTCTGAAGGTGGTTCTATTGTGGATGTCTTGATGTTTGATGTTCATTTCCTGCAAATCTTTCTTCGTGTTAACAAACCATTTTTCATAAGAGTTGCCTTTCCTATTGGGCTTATTGAAGTGGTTAAAGATTTTCTTAGCAAGTTTGTCATCAGGCATTCTTGAAATATGTCCAAGAAATTTAACTCTTCGCTTTCAAATGACATTTGAAATTATTATTATTATTATTATTATTATTATTATTATTATTATTATTATTATTATTATTATTATTATTATTATTATTATTATTATTATTATTATTATTATTATTGCTCATTATTTGAGATTGGATTTCTTGGTGGAATTTTAGCGGATGTTTAGTAGTATTTAGCGGATCTTGAAAATATAAGTTTGCAACACTGTTCAGGCCTTAACTAACATTCTAAAAACCACTAAATTGGTAGGAACTGCACCTAGGCTAATCAATAACTCCACTGATTCTAAAATAATTAACTATATTCTGAATAACATCCGTAGATGAGCACCTCATCTACACACCAAAATATGTATATAATACACACACAAAGTATTGATGGAAGACTCCATATTTAAATCAATAACAATGAAAACAGTGGGAAAAAGAATGCGAGGACCAAGCCAACATTTGCAGTTGGTCCGTTGAACAATGCATACATATGTATATAAGTACCCTTCACTGTCTCTGTGTATCAACACGACTTGTAGATTCTCATAACTGGCACTTATTATATCGAACAGGTACTGTACCTCATAATACTGTGTTCACTGACTTCAACACTTGTTTTAAAGATACATTCACTTGGGCAACATACGCTTGTCGTTCCTCGACATAAATTATGGAAAGTCTGAGATAGCTTTCACCAACATATAATACCAAGCCGCCACAAGTGATACAATACTCAGTGCCTAAGCACTCCACAGTTTGTAGGTCAGCCACGTTCTACAAACGTTTTAAGTCTAGTCCAGTTCAGTGTAGCAGTGTCACCCCAGTGCTTTATCGTGTACTCCAGTGCCGTATGATTACATGCATTTATATAGACCTCAGCCTCCTCCGTCCCTCAGATGATACGTCTAGATTGATCCTGGCCAGCCAATACTGAGTAGATCCTCTTGTCAAGACCACGCCCTGAACCTCTTCTGGATCACATGAGAATAACAGCATCAACAGACTCTGGGCTATTCACATGAGTCATACAAAGTTTACGACTCCAACGTCAACAAGGCCACCTCATCGGACACTGGGATACCCGCATGAGTCATACAAATTTCCCGAGTTATGAATAGCACTGTTTTCCCAGCCGTTGTACAAAAAGATACTCATACCACATATGGATACCTTCTGGTTTAAGATGATAAGAATAACACATACAAGTGAAATAATAATAATAATAATAATAATAATAATAATAATAATAATAATGGTAATAATAATAATAATAATAATAATAATAATAATAATAATAAATCGAATACTGACAATAACATCTCTCACTTCTAAATACAGTGCGAGGGTGTGATATATGTGCTATCACAAGTTTAATACATTTTAATGCCTTATTTTGCTGATTTTAGTTATATACATTGAGTAATACAGCATCTGCCATGAAAGGCAAAAATCATTTAATATATTGCCGTAAGGTCCACAGTCTGTAGCTATTTCGGAAATTCTTGACGAATTCAGAGTGGGAGTCACGAATAGGGGCCAATTTGTTAGGTTTTATCTTGCAGTTCTGGTTCTTACGTCATCAAAACGTAGGTATCGTAAAAGAAGCAAAAATATTATTGTAGGTGAAATTCACTCTAAGCATTTTCAATCACGTCCCATCGGTTTTCTATAATTCCCTCACGTTATCCCGATTTGATTTCTTACAGGTTAACAAAAAGAGAAGCCCAGTGAGTGCCAAGATTTCTTAGCGATTTGTCAAAACTATATCCCTGCCCTGTCAATCGACCTTCCTCTGCTTCTCCCACTGCTGGGATCTATTTTGCTGCGTCTTGGGTGAACTTACAATAGATGAGATGTTTGCTGCATTTCGCGTCACATGCGGGGTTTTACTCAATATTAAAACCAGCAAAATATGCCATCAAAATGTATTCAGTTGTAGACAGTAAGACGTTTCACATAAATATCATAGAAATATATTGAAGGAAACAGCCTGAGGGCCACTATATTGGTCATTCGAATCAGCTCCAGATATTTTCAAACGATTAATCACTATTTCATCGATTATTTGGAGGCATATTTTTCGTAGAAAATACATCTAGAGGGGTTATGGCAACTCATGCAGCTCCTTTCTGAGGATATAATACTTTTAGCCCTTGTTTTGTGTAATGCCCTGGCTGAATTTTTCGAATCATTTACCCACAACGATTCCTGGTAGCTACCAATATAAAACACGTAATTTAACAGGATAGTAATCCTCCAGCGGAATTTTTTCATCCAATCTACCATCATCTCCTAGTAACGAATGATCCGGACCTGTTGCAGTTACCTCTTGTTCTATTTCCTCGGGTTCGTAATCAAAATCACTTCCTTCACTTTTGATCCTTCTTCCTCAGCTTCATAGTTATTTCTCGAAGAAAGTCCTCAACGATACGGTACCTAAAACAGAAGCGAAAATCCGATAAAACAAGTGATAATCTTCAGTCAATAGCCTTGTCCCTCCTACACACCACCATACCCAATATTCCTGGATATGAAACGAAAGAAACCACAAGAAGGAGAATGAATAAAAGAAAAAATCTTAACATTCAGTGGGAAACAACATATTTCTATAGAGTGCTCCCACCGCCACACCACCATCCCAGGTACCCTAAGATACGAAACGGGAGAGAACACTAGAACACCAAGAACAAAATCATTGGATGGTACACTTACATGATAGCCTGCACATGTGGATTCTGCAAGTTTATTATTCACATAGTGTGGTGCTGGTCACTGTCCTCTTTCACACTGAACTGACGCCACATCGGCAGTTACTGAAGGCCAACCGTGATGCCTTCGTGTTTCATACTGAATAACTTGAGCGTACCTGAGAGCTTTTACTGCCACGACTCAATTGAATTCCTTTTTCAGAAAAATCTACATTTGCTGCCGCTTTGCTGTACACGCGGTTTCCAGAGGCATATACCGCACGCCCAACACACGAGTTATGATTAAAGGATTTCTCTTGACCAAGTGTTTAGTAAAATATTCAAATCAAGTAAGGATTTACATTCTAGCAATAGAACCTTTGATATAGATATTGAACAATTCACTAACCAGACTTGAGTGAACCAATGAACGCTTCACAACACGTGCATATACTAATGACGACCCGCTACCGCTGACCAGATTTGAGAATGCCAACGTTTCTCATGAGACACTTAAGGATTCTATGAGGTTTCAGAGGCATAGGTTAATTATAACAAGTCATCTTATTTAATTCTTTTTTCGGGTTGAACCGTGCTGTTGTTGTTGTTTGTACATTCCGTACAGTTTGCCGACGTTTCGAATACATTTGTCAAGGCGACTGAAATACCCGTACTCGAACCGAGGTAACCAGTCTCCCAGGCAGCAATCACACTACAACTGACCTTGGCCTTATATATTCTACTGTTTCTGGCTGACGTAAGCCCCCTGCCTGTCTCGTGAGAATTCTGGAAAGTATGTGTCACAGCCAGGTAGTGGCACTTGATCACGCTGTTATCTAATTAGAAGTTCGTACTGCTTCTTTATGCTAAGGTCTGTATGTCTTAATCTATGTACGATATGCATCCAAGAATTGCTAATTTTATATCCTCCTTCTAAATTCATATTGTTTGGGTTTTTCTTGATTTCAATAGCCTCACGGATTTTCCTTTCCAGATTCCAAGGGACAGCGGCTAGGATCTTGGTCTTGTCAAATGATATTCCGTGTCTTGTTTCGTAGGAATGCTTCGCTACAGCTGAAATATCTGTGTTTTGGTTCTTGGTGTGACGGATGTATTCTTTTATGCGGGTAGAGATCAGACGTTTTGTTTCACCGACATAGCACGTTCTGTAGCTACATTCTATGTGGTATACTCCAGGAGCCTGTAGTTCTATTGTGTCTTTTACTGGTGGTAGATAACGGGTTTGTTTCCGGTGTGGTTTATAGATGGTTTTTATGTCATATTTATCCAGTATCTTGCCCATCCTGTCTTTAGTGTTCCTAATGTACGGAAGTATCGCTGTTTTCGGGCAGGTTAGTTCTTCTTTCCCGTTGTTATCTTCTACAACGGCCTTTTCTTTGGTTTCTTCTGATTTTCTAAAGACTCGTCGGATATCATTGAGCGAGTAGCCGTTTCTCCTGAGGGTTCTCGTGAGGTGTTCTTTCTCTTCTTCGAGGTGTTCTGCGTCCGATATCGCTACGGCCCCGTTAATCAGCGATGTTAGACACAGACAGGTACTAGAGTAATAGACAGGTAACCTCCGTGGCTCAGGTGGCAGCGCATCGGCCTCTCACGGCTGGGTTCCGTGGTTCAAATCCCGGTCACTCCATGTCACATTTGTGCTGGGCAAAGCGCAGGTGAGGCAGGTTTTTCTCCGTGTACTGCGGTTTTCCCTGTCATCTTTCATCCCAGCAACACTCTTCAATATCATTTCATGTAATCTGTCAGTCATTAATCATTGCCCCAGAGGAGTGCTACAGGCCTCGGCAGCCGGCACAAATCGTATCCTCGCCGCAAGATGGGGGCTTCATTCATTCTATCCCTGACCCGGTTACTGACTGGAAAACAGATTGTAGGTTGTCATTTTTCATAGAGTAATAGGCAACCCGTTGTGTGGCAGTGAAATTTACACACATTATGAAGACAGTAAGTATTTTAAATTAATGAAATGATGATTGATTACCTAGAAGGGACAGCGAAATAATCCCCGATAGTAGGTAGATCATCACTGATAGAGAAATTAATACATATTCTCTTCATTTCATTGAAGCAGTGGCGTAGCAGCGGGGGAGACTTTGAGGCTGAGTCTACCTACATAAATAATCGTGTTTTAATATTAATTTGTACAAATTTATATTGTGAATGAATTGAGTTTGAAATAAGGTCTGACTTTTCTCAGAGTAACAGGAAATTTACTTTCCTTGAATCTTGAAACAAATGTCGTAGAGTTCTAAAAGTAGATTGTGGTTATCGTACTTCTTCTCCTTGACGATCTACTTGTCTTGAACATGATGGATGAACATGCGTAAATACTCAACTCATACATTTGTGGATGGGTGACCTTATCACCTTTCATAAGAGCACATGAATAGCCTTGATGAAAGCGAACATAACTTAAATAACTCAAGGTAAGCTCAGAAACGTTCGTTATCTCTCTGCAGATATTATTTTTACTTCTGACCTACTTACTAGGCCTAGGGGGTACTTATAGATACGGAAACAAACAATTTAAGACATTGGACTCCAGTAATAAAATAACGATCGGAAACCATGTTTCGTAGTTCCTACAGTTTTTTTCTTGTTAGTGGTTTAACGTCGCACTAACATGTCCAATATCTTCGATGACGCAAGGATGGGAAAGGGCTAGGACTGGGAAGGTAGTGTATGTTGCCTTAATTAAGGTACAGTCCTAGCATTTGCGTGGTATGAAAATGGGAAACCACGGAAATCATCTTCATGGCTGCCGACAGTGGGATTCCAATCCACTGTTGTAAACAAGGTTGGGTTTACAAAAACACAACTTCTTTATTTGCTTCACATGTAAAATTACAATATTTACACTAACAAAACTGAAAGTTATCTCGAAGTAAAATGAACTATGAATTTGGAGAAAGAGTCTGTCTTTGTACACTATATACACGTTGGAGTATTCACGTTCACTACTGTTTCGGAAAGATAGTCCTTGTGACATGAAAAGTTCTTGATAGTCGAAACCTATCAGAAGCACTGACGTAAATATCTCAGAGAGTCCTTCCTTGTTGAAGTGTCTGAGTTCATTAACGTAAGTTCAATGACTGAAGAGTTCCTACTTAGCGACACTAAGTTGATAATGGGAGCTTGCATTAGCTAGGGAATGATAGTGGCATATAATGGTAAGACTGGACATGGACAGCGGAATAAGCAAGAGGAGCGGTGACCCGAGGTGAGACCTCTTACTGCCAGAAATTCAGTCCACCTGGCCGAAGCACATTTTCAAGAGGAGTAGCCTCCGTGCTCGACGTAGGGTGTATTCTGGAGCTGGACACCGGGGTCAGTGGGCGTCTGGACAGGCTAGGAGCTCCTTTTTATAGCACACACGACGTTCCAGGCACGCGCACTGAGAGCTGCGCGTCGAGGCTCGAAGAATAACATACTGGCACGCGTGTAGCTGGCTGGCGGATCGAGAAGTGAGCGACGGACATACAACATCCACCACCTCCCGAATGCTAGCCGCAGCTACGTGACCCTAACCATATGGCCAGCTTGCTCGGTAGTTCCTTCTTTACTTGAAGAATGAGATTAAAAGTATATATTCTATATGCTTAATGAACACTACTACGCCACATTCCTTCTAAATGATGAATGACAAATTGTCCATTATTACAGAATAGTCAAGCCTACACACAAAGTAAGCTCACCGGCACCCTTATTGCGCACGCACGGATGGATCGCTAAGCCTGTACAGATGACGTAGCTAATGAGTCCCGTGCTCAACCGCACGCGCACTGTCTCTACGTAAGCATGCGCACTAGCGATCAGTGAAACATTAATGTAAGGATGTGGCAGAGTGGCAAAAGGGGGCAATCATGCTTGGCAGTACCCATGGCTATACGGAGCGTGAAGTTGCTGGAGACGGGCTGAGTGGCTCAGACGGTTGAGGCTCTGGCCTTCTCTCTTCAACTCGGCAGAGTTCGTTCCTGGCTCAGTCCGGTGATATTTGAAAGTGCTGAAATACGTCAGCCTCGTGCCCATAGATTTACTGGCACATAAAAGAACTCCTGCGGGATAAAATTCCGGCACCTCGGCGTCTCCTAAAACCTAAAAAGTAGTTAGTGGGACGTAAAGCAAATAACATTGTTATTCATGAATTTGCTGGATTTTTGGTGTTTCGCAGCTTACTATTCAACGGGTCTACGAGCAGTGGTATACTAGACGTGGCCACGAAACACGACGTCAGAATTGTGTTCGGAAAATAATCCTGACAGAGGGATCAAAATCACTTCCAACCCCAACAGGAATTGCTGCAGTCAGTGAATGAAGGTCCATCCCAAACAGTTTGTTGGAGATTCATAGAAAAGGACTCGTACACACTCTAACGGCGTTATGTGATTTGGATATGCAATCTTTCTGTACATAGTTTAGTATTTCAAGTATGAGCTCCTGCTATCTAGCGGAGCTACTGGGAACTGCTATATCGCTTGTATTTATGCTTTTGTTTTGTACTGGGTTGTAGTAAGTAAGAATAAAGATGGCAGCTATGACGAAGTAAAGTGATTCAGTGTTTCATTTATTAGTGATATCCCCAACATTTATGGTGCCGAAATAACCCATCTGTTCAAGTTACGAAACGCTTCATCACGAACTTGCAATATTTGGAGAATCGTGGGAAAGACTAATTGGCCTCACCAAGCAATGTCTACGGAAAATACTTGGACGTTCCACTATTGATGATGAAGGGCTACGGACTGTTTTGACTACCATAGAAGCCGTATTAAACACAAGACCCTTGACGCAACATGATGACAATGGTGGTGTATTGACTCCAGCCCACTTCCTCGTTGGCGATCGACTCACCACGATACCTACTGGACCAGAACCACCTAGGCGAGACCTTCTTAGAACCTTCAGACTACTCCAGCGAATGACTGACGACTTCTGGAAGCGTTGGAGTAAAGAGTATTTGCTACTATTACGGAATTTTCATGAAGTTCGCCAGCCCAGAGACCACGGGTCAAGAATCAGGGTCAGTGACGTAGTTTTACTACAAGAGAATACACGCCCAAGGCAATTGTGGAATAAAGCACGGGTCGAAGAATTACGCGAAGGACGTGACGGGAGAACTAGAACGGTTATTCTTCGCACCTCGGACGGAAACCTTGTGACACGACCTGTCCAGCTGGTCATCCCACTCGAGATAGACCAGGGTGGGGAGGATGTTGGAGATTCATAGAAAAGGACTCGTACACACTCTAACGGCGTTATGTGATTTGGATATGCAATCTTCCTGTACATAGTTTAGTATTTCAAGTATGAGCTCCTGCTATCTAGCGGAGCTACTGGGAACTGCTATATCGCTTGTATTTATGCTTTTGTTTTGTACTGGGTTGTAGTAAGTAAGGTAAGAATAAAGATGGCAGCCATGGCGAAGTAAAGTGATTCAGTGTTTTATTTATTAGTGATATCCCCAACACAGTTAGCGAAAGAACATTGCGACAGGAAGTGCATACAATAAACATTTGGAGTCGGTCACCTCGCAAGAGGTCATTGCTCACAGAGGCACATAAAGCTGCAGGTCTTCAATGAGCTACAAACCATCGAACGTGTACTGTATCTGACTGGCGGAACGTAACGTAGTCTGAAGAATCACTTTTATGTCCGTATTAAAGTGACACACGTCGTAGAGCGTACCGTAGGCCAAATGAAGTATTTCGTCCTGATTGTGCGCAAGGTCAAGTTCAAGCCGCAGGTTGGTCTATGATATTTCGGGTGTGTTTTTTGTATCATTAATTGGGTTCGCTCTCTGAGGTGACCACTAACATGAACAAGCATGCTCATTTAAACATTATGTATGATCAGGTATTGCCTTTCAGTCAACATCTGCATGATGAGTATGCTTTTGATAGCCCGATTTTTCAAGATGACAACAACAAAGTTCATCGGGCTGGACGCGTATGTGACTCGTTTTATGAACACTCTCCCACCTTATTACATCTAAATTACCTTGAAAAATCACCTGACTATAACCCCACTGAACATCTGTGGGACATTTTGGAACAGGGGGTAAAAAGCCAATATCAGCATCCTCGCAAATTTGGTAGAACTGCGCGAACACATTCTCAGCGAGTGGCTTAACCTGTACAACCTTGTTGACTCACTTCCTAACCAAATCCAGGTGGTTATCAAGTCCAGAGGCGGAGTTACACGGTATTAAATGATGCTTGTAATGATTTCTCCAGTGGTGACTATTTTTTTTGTCCGGTGAGCTTATACTCATAGTAAAAATACTATGTAGGAAAGCAAAATAACTCTAGGTTTTATCTATTTTTCGACGTTGATCTCTTTCTCTGGAGAAATGTTTCCCTTCTTGATACTAAGTTGAATACGTCTCGTCCATTGAACTCCGTTCCCAGGGAGTGTAGCCGGATGCGCAAGAATGATTTCACTTCTTCGCATGAACCAAAGCGTTGACTTCCTAGGAATTTCTCCTCTGGTACTAAAATGTAGAGGACAGGCGGTGCAAGTTCTGGAATGTATAGTGGATGATTGAGTAACCCATCCCCAGTCATACTTCTTAATTTTTGCATATGCATAGGCCACAACGTAGGGCGAACATTACACTTCTTCGGGTGAAATGAGAATTCTATAATCATGTGTGGGAAATGTTACATTGTCACTACATCGAAGGAATCCCTTACCGACTGGAGAAACCTCGTCATAGTAGTCAAATCCTCCTTTAACCAACAGGTCTTTCAGCTCGTGTTTAATTGTATGAAGTCGAGAGTTATAATCGATATCTCATTGCTGGGACCATCTCCGTAGTGTAACGGTTAGCACTGTTTGCTGTCATCCTCGGAGGCCGGGGTTCGTTTCATGGCACTGCCAAAAATTTAAGTTTGGCAGGGTGCATGATGTGGGGTAAAAAATACACGCACTTCACCTCCATTCGGGGTGTGCCTGAAAAGAGATGCATCACCTCGAGGAAGACGAGGACGGCTGACAATTATATAAAAAGGGTTTACTCTCTCTCCACTGCATCTGTAGAATATACTCGACTCACTGTTATACCAAGTACTCCTCGAAGTTTGGCCTATTTCCTGTTCCGCTCTTTTACTTGCAGTTCATTCAGAATTTGAGTACCATTCATTTCTAAATATTTCAGAGACGACGTTGGGAGGAGGTTAAATATTTTCTTTCGAATATGTATCTGGAAAATCTGCCAACACTGGACTGATCCATTTAATCACTGTCCCATAAAAAAAGCATTGTTCTGAGATAGCGTCGTACCCACAACAGTTCTAAAAAGAAGCTGACATTACAACAACAAGTATAGATTTGTCTTATAGATAATAGTAATATTATTATTAATAATAACAATAATATAATGTTATACTCTATAATCACTCCTGCATTTTATCATAATCATGGACAGTATCAAAAAAGACCCGTACAAACCGGCAGCTTGAACCCTTCTGTATGACGATGACGTATTGTTGGCCTCTGTGAGCAAGACAGAGCTCCACGAACAAGTACCTAGCATGGAAAACCAGCCTAAAGGTGTTCGGACAACGTTTTAATATTAAAAAGTTGGAGTACGTGACGACAGATGCGAATGTTCTGGATAGCTTCGAAATCGAGGGCGTCGACCTGCAGAAAATAAATGTCTTCAAATACCTTGCCGATGGGACCCCTCAGTATGGAAAGAGCCTAGCGCCCCAGTAATGCGTAGCTGAAGTGGCGTTCTATGATGGTATGTTTAGTGACAAGAAAATTCCTGAGTGGTTATAGTAAAAAAAATATATTGGACTGTAATCCGTCCAGTTGCACTATATGCTGCAGAGTATTGGCCTGCAGGAAAGGAAGTAGAACATTGACTTGCCGTTATGGAAACCAGAATGCTTCGCAGGACTGACACTGTTAACAATGACATCCGTCGTAGATATTGAATTGCACCAATCACGGACAAGATGAGAGAAGGCCGGCTACGATGATACGGACGTGTGCTTCGAGCACACAGCACATCTGTCGCAGGGAGAAATTTGACCGTGGAAGTTGTGGGAATACGATCAGAAGGAAGACCAAAGTAGCGATGGCTCGACAGTCTTCACAACGACCTGAAGATCGTGGGTCTATACCCCGACTAGGCATAAGATCATGTCAAATGGAGAAAACAGCCAGAAAAGCGGACCCCGCCACACTGCAGACGCTGAAGCAAAAGAATAAGAGGAGAATATTATAATATACGTTATCATGTGCATGCACTTTGATTTGACGCCATTGAAGATCAGTTTTTATCTACGGGAGGCAGAGAAACTGCGAACTATTGCTGAGTTTTAATTAATTGTGGTGGGTAAACACGGAGTGTTCAAAGAGATTTCACGTGCTGACATCATACGTCATGCAGTGACAAATGGACCGCTCTCGCCCTTAAAGTATCCAACTATAGTTGAATCAGTAGGCCGACATATGCCGCAATTTCACAGGGAGAGCTGGTACTTTATCAACACACTCGCATTTTGAAATGTGAGGGTATATTACTAGAAAGATAAACAATCTATTGGAAGAGGTTGGTTGAGTTCCCAGGTATCATCCATAAAAATAGAAGGTTCTGAAGGCTAGGACAAGTTATAATAATAAAGAATCTTCGGATGTTTTGTGCTGGACAAAGCGAAGGCGGGACAGGCTTTTCTCCGGGTACTCTGGCAGCCGGCACAATTTCAATCCCCGCCGCTAGATGGGGGCTCCATTCATCCCATTCCTGACCCAGCCGAATGGCTGGGAAAAGGCTGAGGAATTTCAGTTTATTTTCTCGGATGTTACTCCTTAATACAGGAGGAAGCAGAACAGCTGGAAAACTTAAACTGTGATCATTGAATGCTGCGCTGGATGATTTAAAAGTACAGAGACACGAATTTGGAAGCAGAAAACACTCGGCAGAAAAAATGGACGGAGTTCTTTGAGTGGCTCAGGAAGTAGTGCGCTGGTCTCCTGAGCTCAGGTTGGCCGGTTTAATTCTGGGTCAGTCCAAAAGTATTTCTAGAAATTCATATACTCTAACCTAGTGTCAGTAGATTTATGTAAAATAACTGCTATGAGACGAAATTCTGATACGTCTGTTTCTCTAAAGACTGAAAATGTAGTTAGTTGGGCATAGAAACCACTAATGTTATTACTGGATTCTATGGGAGACTAAAATAGAACAGTGAAACCAAATAAAGAACCTTCCAGAATAACAAGGAACTAATATAATGAGAAATACTTGCTAAAAATTAAATAAGTTATAAATTATGTTGTTCCCATCCTACATTGACAATCAGGTACTTGCATTTTTGAATGGAAATAAAGTAATATAATTTCTTCTGCTCAACTATGAGATTATAATTTAGTTGTTGGTCTAATTTAAAATGCTATAATCCAATGTTGCAGAGTGCATCACCGTGGCGTCGGAGGAAGGTGTATACTTCCATGAAGCAGTGGACAACGAGGGTACGGTGTGCGGGGTTTACCTGCTGACTGATCCGGAGCGGAGCATTCAAGTGCGTTTTGACTGGCTCGATGTGCCCTGTGAAGATGGTGGGTTAGTTTCGGTAAGTAAGAACGTTCCTCACGTAGTGCATATGCTTGGAAGAATACAAGTCAGGCATGATTATTTCACTGATAAACATCAATGGCGAACACAAGAAATTATATCAAGATGATATACCTGTTTGTTATTTATGATCTCAAATACACACTACAATGTCAACAAATGCTGATCAAATCATGAAGATTGATAAGAAATAGAATTAAGTAATAGTGAAGGGAGGTACGAAATATTTATATATTATGTTCCTTATAACTCATATCAGGATAGTAAATTTGTGGAACGATTACCTATGTATTAGATAAAGTATACCGAGTTCAACTGCATGATTTTTTAAATCACAGTCCGAACTCAAGTGCTTCACTTTGACATTTACATCAGTTCTGGTTTGCTTTTATCATGTACGTTTCGCGTAAAGAAGAGAAATAACTTTCCCCAGTACTAATTATGACCCGAAATAAAAATAGAATTATCTCGTTTACAACTGAAGCGTTGAGAAACGTGTAAATATTATTCTAAAAATGTTATTAAAATCACTTCAAAGTATCTATTTTATTAGCATGACAAACAACAAGATGTTCTTAGCTATTAAAAAATAACATTGCATATTTTTAAAAATATAAAATTTGGTTTATCTTATCTTTTATATTGTACTAAAACGTTAAACGTCTTCCTATGTTTATCCATAAACTCTTGAAACATAGAAAATCTAACTCCACTCCTTTTTACATAGTTAATTTCTGGAAACCTATCAAATTATGACTGGTGTATTAGATGTGTGATGTCTTTATGTAATATCTATTTTTTAAATAAGGGATTATTTTCACTCCTCCTAATCGTTGGACGTTTGCCGGGTTTTGTTGGATGGAAATTCAGGCCTTGAAATCCTGATCCATGACAAATAGTTAATTTTATTTTTACTGAGAACTGTTCAAGAGTTGGCCACCCACAACAGTCTTATCGTTCAAAATCTGCTCGCTGCATTTCAATGACCTGAAATAAGTTATCATACTTGCAGTTTCCTACCACGTCAGGTAAATCACTATAATATTTGTTAAATTTTTATTTTTACAAGTTGCTTTACTTCGCACGGACACAGGTAGGTTTTATGGTGACAATGGGATAGGATATTGCTAGGAGTTGGAAGGAAGTGGTTGTTGCCTTATTTACGGTACAGCCCCAGCATTTGCCTGGTGTGAAAATAGGATACCACCAAAAACCCTCTTTAGGGCTGCCGACAGTGGGGTTCGAACCCACTCTCTCCCGAATGCAAGCTGTTAGCTGCGCGACACTAACCGTACGGCCAAGTCGCTCGGTCATTACGAATCACAGCCTTATAAATTTGCTTCCATTTTCCTTTTTTCCCCGTAGTCTCAATTGCAGATCATGTAGAAGTGTCCAGAAACAAAGAATTTCAACTTCACTGTTGCGAAAAATTTGTTTGTAATTGCTTAATTCTAAACCTTTAGGTATCCTCAGGTTCTTGATTCGTTATCGCATCTAATCTGTATATAGTTTATGGTTTCTATAGGTAAAACAGGACCTCAACATTACTTCATTCCCCTCATGCCACATGCACATGTAATAGTGACTCGTGTCACTTACAGACAAATTACCTGAAATTAAGCATATTTGTGTGTGTCAAAATAATAGTAAATTTGACTTACTTCAGGCTCATGGCTTGGTATACGTTAGACTTAACAACACTTTTGTGATCGTGTTATCATATTCGAGTTTAGTTCTGGCCTTTTCATCCTTCAGGGTGTCACAAAATGCATATGAGTAAGTACGAGGACAGTAGAATTTCAGTTTTGGGAATTCTTTCTCAAACATTTGCTGTAGTATTTTTGGCCAGTTTTTTGATGATCAGGATACTTCGCAAAAATGCATACAATTTGAATATTCAGGTCAAGACTTAGGTAGGGCCTCGAAGTGTCCCGTCGCTAATAAGGCTCTCCCCCACGATAGTTTGTGGGATTTGGTGACATTCCTACCTTCAAACGTGTATTTAATTATGTGTACAGGTTTTAGGAATCTCTCCCCAGAGGTCTTTATAAGTTATTTCCATTCTCCTTTTCCTCCCTTAACATCCAGTTACATGTTCGCTTCCGGGACAACCTCAATATACCTCTGAAAGATTTGAGATAGACTTGGACACAGCCACTAGACGAAGGCCTTTCTCTTACTTGCCGACGAGTCCCCACTGGTTACATTCTTCCCTATATGAACAAGCACTACATTAATAGGGCCCATATTGATGTTGCCTTGAACAAATTATGACTCCTTCCAAAAGTCATCACAGAGAACTTTCACTTTCTGGGCAGTAAAATCGTGGCATTTGTATCGACACTTTCAGATCAGATGAAAAAACAATGAACATTTTCGATCCCCGACGGAAACACCATTGAGTCTGACCGCGTTATGATTTCTATGTATCTTTGAAGGAGTAGCTTCAAAAATATCCTGAAAAGAGAAATCTTAACTGCATGGCTTTAAATTCAGTCATTTGTAATGTGTCAGCATTATGAAAGAAATTCGAAATTAAAGAACCCTTAACTCAATTTACTGTAATGTAAATGTAAAGAAGCAACAAAAACAATGAAAAAATCCAACACGATCGAATTCACATTGTTACAGAGTTACCAATTTTGATTACGCTTAGAAACAGAGGAACAGTATTTGAAAGCATCCCACGCAAATAACTTTTGATTTAATACGTCATCCATTTTTAGGTCATCATTGTAACTTATTTAAACAAGAGGATCAATCAACAAGTAAGGAAATTGCTACTATTAAACTCTTTCCACGCTTTTGAATTTGGAATTTACTACAATTTTTCGAAGCCACACAATACCCATAAAGAAAGGAAGAATGACGTTAGTCGAAAAATTGAAAAAACAAACCTGTAAAAGATGTAGTCCATAGGCTTCACTGAAGTCAGTCGCTTATACCTGATAATTGCGACTAATTATAAAATCCTTGATTTCTGACAATGCTGGGGTCCGTGAAGAATGCAGCTTCGTATTTTTTTGGGTTCTGGTTCTTGTCTATGACCGCGGGTTGAGCGAAATTATACTGACAACTGAAAGCATCTTTGATCAGACTGCAATCGACTCGTTGGACTAGGACGTGGATGGAAAGTGTAACAAAAACTTACAGTACGATGTTTAAACCACATGGAATGAACATTACCGCTAATTATATTATCACTCCGATGTACCTTCAAGAACAGTAATAAGAATAAGTGTGGTAGTAGTAGTAGTAATAGTAGTACATTGTGAACGTTATCTGCTGGGAAGAAGAACACACTATACAAGCCCAGACATACCAAAGTTCCACACCAAAAATCTTCAACTAGATAATACCTCTCGTAAATTCCGCACGAGATATGATCAGCATGTCTACTTCCAAAGGAATATGCCTCTTCAACCTTTATAATCATATCCAAAATGTAACATTGGAGCCAAAAAGTGTACTGCTATACTACTTGTAATGTACATTACATTACCTTGTATTAATTTTACATCAAAACTATGCTACATACAACGATACATTTTTATATGAATGTAAAATTCGTTTCATTGGATTGACAGGTTAGAAATTATTTATTTATTTTATTGTTTCAAAGATCCCATGAACTAACTCTCCTATTGGGACAGTAAATTAAAATGCTGGCACAGTAACAATATTAAAGAAAAACTGAATAATCATTTATGGTACAAAGCTGATAAAAATTATTATAATTTAAATCTAAAACACAGCATTTTTCAAGGATACAATTGTTGTTTGAAAGTTTATATAAACAGAACTATATAGCTCGAAATGAAACCCGACAATAAGTTCATCTAAACAGACTATTTCTAAGAATATTAAATTTTGTCCATAAATGTTTCTTAATAATTATTTTGAATTTATTGGAATTCGAAAAGCTTTCATCGGGCCTGGAATGAAACTGAATTCTATTATAGCCCTGTACAATACACCATTAGTTCCTCTCTCTCTCTCTTTTTTCTGCTAGGGGCTTTACGTCGCACCGACACAGATAGGTCTTATGGCGACGATGGGATAGGAAAGGCCTAGGAGTTGGAGGGAAGCGGCCGTGGCCTTATTTAAGGTACAGCCCCAGCATTTGCCTGGTGTGAAAATGGGAAACCACGAAAAACCATCTTCAGGGCTGCCGATAGTGGGATTCGAACCTACTATCTCCCGGATGCAAGCTCACAGCCGCGCGCCTCTACGCGCACGGCCAACTCGCCCGGTACCATTAGTTCCATACTTCACTGTATCCATTCTCGGAACATGTAAGTTTCCAAATTGCCATATTGCACGATCATGTATAGATGAATTACTGATGAATCTGAGTTTTATTTTTGCCCAAACCACTATGTTTAATTTTGAAGCAAGTGTTACCAAAGAGTATGCAATAGATAGCCTAACCGGAGGAACGCTTGTTGATGAGTATATTACTTGTCTGGACATTAAGAATGGAAAATTATAAAGAGCTCTGAGTGCTTTATTTTGAAGAATTTGAAGTTCTGCTATTGAACTAGACTGTAGCAACTCCATACAACATTAGTGTATTGTAAATGGTTATGAATTAAAGCATAGTAAACACACTTTTAAGTTAGAATCAGGAATTATTCACGTAGTCTGTTCAGTACATCAATAGTCGGTACTTACTCTTAATAAATTGCAGACGATGGTCCCAGTCTAGTGTGGAGGTTATAAAAACACCTAAATATTTAATACAATGAACTTGTTTAACATAATCATAGCAATGCTTTTATTTCAAACCTACAAATGAAAACTGGTATTTTAATACAATACATTTGTGTTATAGAGAGTCTATTTTTTGAGTTACGTCGCTAAAGGAACGAAGTCAAACACTGCTGATGTATTTCTTATACAAACAGAAAATGACGACACCCAGTGAATGATAGAACTGCTACCTCGCTCCATTGCCTCCACTCAAATTATCGTTGCTAAGGTCAACTCATTAACGGGTAGACTACACGTTACCCCTCTTTTCTCATTCTGCTAACTACATCTCAGGTCATTATCCTCCTAGTGCCACCTCTTTGACAACTCACTCGACAGATTGGAGTCCAGAGATATCTCAGTCTCCTTTTAGCCTTTACTGTGTGTAAATAAAACATTTCATTATTTAGTTATGCCTCTATTATCTGTAGAATCCATAAGGGCCGATGGAGGTTGACGAGAAGTCAAGTTACTTAATAAGAATAGACCTAGAAATCGTCGCATAACTTTCCACCAAAAAAGAAGAATCATTTAGAGGAAGATTCTAAAATGTAATGTGATAAAATACATTAAGAAGTTCCTGGTCTCATAATGATAACGACTTGTAGCCTCCAGAGGGTCGCGGCACAGGTCTTTCGAGTTGGCGTCCTGAATGGGTGGGTCAGTACTAAAGATGAGGTTTAATGTTGAAGATGGCACACACACCCAGTCCCCGAGGCAGACGAATTAAACATCAAGGTTTAAGTCCCTGTGCTGGCCGGAATCGAACTTGGGACTCCTTGGATCAAAGGCCAGCCCATTAACCATTTCTCTATGGAGCCGGATAGTTAATGCGTTGAGAAAATGTCTTTAAATTATTATAGGATCAAAATGTGTTGTTAAATAAAGAATGATGTCATTATGAAATTATGTTATCCCACTGCCAGCTGCCTCGGTGGATCAGTGGTAGAGGGTCCGATTCATGATTCCAAATTTGTGGGTTCGATTCCAACTGAGATAATCGATATTTAAACGACGGTGGAAAACCTGTCATTGTTGTCTGGTTGCGCACTCAGTGTCACTCGATAAACTATTAAACTCAGCCATAGTATTCGTTCCAGTGGAATTCAGCTTTGGTTGCTAGATAGCAGTACAATCGGAGTTGGTGGACAGGCCAGGCCACCGAGATGGTATCACTTCAGAAGGCTCTCACCTCAGTAACTGAGGCTGCACGAAACATATTAAGAATAAAATAATCCCACTGCCAAATTTAAGATATGTGTAAATGAGAGAGCCTGTGTGGTTCACATCTACTGTCTAGACGTCGCCATTTCTTGATCTAAATATTATTAAGTTAACGCCTGCAGACACACTGTTCAGTTCTAGACACGATGAACCCTCGGCGCAGGTTGTGGTCACGGACAGGGCAGGCGTCATCAGTGGCCAACTTCAACATTCCTAATTTCATTATCTAAATATTAAGTTATTGGAAAGATTAAGCTCATAAGATCACTCTATAACTCAGGTACGAGCTAAATATAATTGAAGCATGTTTTAGGTCAGTCGAGCGCTTATTTTAATATTTTAGCATTGAGGATAAAATAATGCAGAGTAAATCCAAAGTTATCGGATTAGAACGCAGGCTACCAGACTGTATTCAATCAGAAATCAATCTGTTGGTTTAATTGGGCAGAATACCGGCTAATTTGACCTCAGGTGTGTGTGTAATACAGGGGAGTGTTGCATAAGAGAAGATGCTGGAAATCCATTGTGCAAGGGTCACCACTATCTACATCGTAGGGAAGTCCTGACTGTAATTTCAGCAACTTTCATTCGTCGTAATGTTTAAAACTCAACTAAGCTAGTGTCTTATCAAAACTTGAACGTTGGCGCTCGGTCAGTATCCCTATCTGGCCTAGGGTGCAACTAATCACATACTTTCAGCTGGTGTTCACCGGCGGTAGGGTAGCAGTTCCTTTTCGTTCCTCGCCTAACCCAGCGGTATTCAAACTTTTTAGTTGGCATACCCACTAAATCTATTTGTTTTACCATCGTACCTCTTCTCAGGCAACGCGGCAAGCCTTCACAAGGCAGATGGAGAAACGTGATTTTCTCGTGAGTGGAATTGTCTAGGAATGATATAGGCCTATAAATATACTAGTATAATTATTAATAAATTAATTACTATTGTACTGTATACATTGCTAATGAAAAACTTGAAGAGGATGAGTGGATTTCAAAACAAAAATTCAAAAAAAGAGGAATGCAGTATGAGTAAGCATTTTAATACCTAGTCAATGGGTGGTATAAACTAGCACAAATTTTAGAATGTCCAGTTCAGAAAGGAGCCACTGTGTAATAGTAGACAAAAACAATAAATGCAAACACGATTTTTATTAAAAATGAGCAGGTTCAATTCTTTTCTGAATTGCTCACTGAAAACATTTAGAAACTACGATAAATTTGCGTACCCCTAGAAGTACGCGAACCACACTTTAAATACCATTGGTCTAGCCTACAATAGGTTACCACGCCCAGTATTGCTTATGTCAGGATCTGATGGTTCAAGATGGCGTTACCATTGACTTGTACAGTTTGTCATTTCCAAACCTTAGGGCCAAAATTCTACAGATAGTAGAGAATTATAAAGTAAGAAGTTTGAGACCGGGAATTAATAGTCAGAAATGAATATTTCTGGCAACACGAGGTCTTGAATGAAGAATACGTATGTGGAACTTTTATGAAAAATGCTTTAGTGTTCATAACACGCAACTGCCTGTCTCGTCTTCGTTTGGTGGCGCTAGCCTTGCAATACAGTACAAAATCGCTTGGTATGTTTCCACGGTGATGGTAGTGGTGGTGATTATTATGATTTTAAGAAGATTTTCAACCAAATACGGGTAACATTTGTTTTTGTTTGTCCTCTGGACATTTTTCCTATGGAGGGACATCAGTTATTGGTGTATGAAACCCCAGTAGAAACTGTTGAGGAATAGGCTGATAGAGACCTGGTTGCCTGTCTCGCTGTACAGCAGATATTAACGATACTTGAGAAAGTGCCGCAAAATTTCATGCACCGTTGTAATGCATAAACCGACGCTAGTGGTCGGCGATGTTTCTTTATTGTTGCCGTGAGCTGTAAAACGTTGCCATGTTTTTGCTATGAAATGTAAGTTGTTACTACGAGATGCAAGTTGTTTCTAGAAAAAATTTGCGTTTCCGACCATTAGTTCCCTATTTCGAAATACTCATTTTAGAGCTCTTTACATCTGTATAATTTTGACTATAAATATTGGAGACGTCCTGTATTTTTCTTCAGTCCAGGGGCTGGTTTGATTCTCAGACATCGCTGTTGAAGGTCATTCTTCTTCTTCTTATGACGCCGTCTCCCTTCGAAGGTTGGCGATCCAATTGATTATGATTACACGTGAAACGGCAGCACGGAAGATTTCTATCGACGTATGTCCATACCACCGCCGCAAGTCTTTCAGCCAGGAATTTCTCCGTCTTCCCACATATCTTTTCCCATCAATCTTCCCTTGAATTATCAGTTGGAGAAGTTCGTATCGTTCACCTCTCATGATGTGCCCGAGGTAGCTGAGCTTACGCTCCTTGATGGTTATGAGAAGCTCTTTCTTCTTGTTCAAGATGTTGAGGACTTCTTCATTTGACTTCTTTTCTACCCAAGATATTCGGAGTATTCTTCTGTATAAGTACATTTCAAAAGATTCAATACGCTTCTCCAATAAAGGGCTAAGCGTCCACCCTTCGAAACCATACAGAAGGACAGGAAAGACATAACACCGTAGCATTAGAACTCTGAGCTGGAGGTTGAGTTCTCGGCTGGTGAATAAGGTCCTCATGGTATTGAACATATTTTTTGCTTGTCCAATCCTGGATAAGATTTCGCATTTTGAATCACAATGCTGGTTAACTAGAGTTCCAAGATATTTGATAGAAGATACTTGTTGGACGATGTTGTTGTTGATGTAAAGGGAGGCCTGTTTTGGTGTTTTTGAGAATACAATCAGCTTGGTCTTGTTAATATTCAAGGATAAACCATAGGTTTCACTGGTCCTCACGATGTTGTTTATAATGATTTGAAGATCACTAGGGTTGCTGGCTAACACAATCGTGTCATCAGCAAACCGGATGTTATTAATGACAAAGCCATTGATCTTGATACCTAGACTAACATCTTCCATAGCCTCTCTGAACACAGCTTCAGAGTAGATGTTGAAAAGGAGTGGGGACAGGACGCATCCCTGGCGGACACCTCTTCATATAGCTATGTCCTCAATAGTAGTTCCCTCTATTTTGACCAATGCCGTTTGATTCCAGTACAGATGGGAAATGATACGAAGATCACCAACATCTACACCAGTAGATTTTAAAATCTCAACATGTTTTGCATGAGATACGCAATCAAATGCTTTTCGGTAGTCGATAGAACAAGCGTGCACATCTACATTCACATCTAGGCATCTCTGGGTCAAAACATTCAAGGAGAAAAGAGCCTCACGAGTACCCAGTCCATTCCTAAAGCCAAACTGAGTATGTCCAACTTGGTGTTCGCATTTGAGGTAGATTCGAGTGTGGATAATACGCAGAAATATCTTTAGCACATGGGACATTAGGCTGATCATACGATAATCATCACAATGTGATGCACTAGCCTTTTTTGGTATGGTGACAAAAGTAGGTCTTTCGATTATAAGAAAACAGAAAAAACCGATCAGAGAACTACATCGAGGCGCGTACCAAGTAAATTTGGAGTTTGTTAGTTCACCATTGCTTCCCTCAAAGAACCAGAAAATGCTATTGTAGCACAACTTAAATTTAATTAACACCTTGCATGACATCCAGATGCACTAGTGCTTTGAATGTCATTAGTATGACCCAGAGTTTTAAGTTTTAACCTATTGTTACTCCCTATTTAATTAACATATTTCAAAATATGTATTCATTTCACACTTCATGAATCAGAATATATGAATTTCATTGTACCTTAAAATACCTAATTGAGGGGTTTGCATTTCAAAGAACCTAAATAGCTGTTTTGCTTTCTTTAAATGAAGATCGCTATTTTCCCATTGAGACTTACCGTAAAATTATATCCACCACGATTATAAGCAGTAAGACGGAGATAATTCAGGTTACTACCATCAAATGCAGCACGTCCCATGCAGATATGACATACATGGTGACACGCTGATGCAGATGATAGACGGTCAGAAGGAGCGTGACGGGGTGAGCTACAGTCGTCCACAGAGTGTACAGTAGGCAGAAAGTGTGGTGAATGATTTCTGCATTACTTTTCTAAATTTAACTGTTATATAGTGAAACAACGCCTAAATTGAAGAAATGGATTGCTATGGATCGAAATTTTACTACGGATGATTGAGTAGTCTTCTCTCAGTCATGATCCAAGCAAATTAGGTTCCAGTAACTAACCTGAAAACTGCATTACAATATCATAGCACGCTGAGTGATGTTTAAATGTTTCTATTTATTGTTTCAGTACAAACGTGAGCAGAAATCCCATCTTGAGCAGCATAAATATGCCGTTGCAATCATTGTTGATGTAGCTAGAAGAAATAAATCCAGCAGCAAGAGTTATTTCTTCCACAGTTGGTAATCCTGATCATAACTTTAACTTTCGTCTATGCCGGGTGTTGGTGTCTGAATACGTGCCATGGTACGTGCTAACCATTCCGACCATGGGAATGTTCTTATAAGACATCAGTGGCCGCATCCAAGAAGCAAAGATTAAAATATTTTAAGTATACAATAAACCTAAAATGAAGGCTTGTACCACCTACAAATCCGGACCACTCGTACCTCAACAGCTTCCATAGTGACTCAGTCAGAAATTAGAGTGGTCGTTAGACTTCAGTACAAGCTACACTTTGTCCAAGAGGCAGATGTAACAATACCACATCCGAATTATGGGCGAGGTAGGTGAAGCACGATCAGAAAATGCACTTCAGAGAGATGCGATTGCATCTAAAATCTAAAGTCTACCTCACAGTGATCAGACCTGTGGTCTTTTGTGGAACTGAATGTAGGCACTTCATGCAATGGAAATGAAGATGCTGTGATGGTCAAATCGCTCGTCTCGACTAGATCATATCACAAACGCTGATGTGTGGAAGAAACAGAGTCAATGCGAAAATCACGCCTGAGGTGGTAGAGGCATGTACGCCGTAGCGGTGAAACCTCAGTTGTAAAGACTGTTCTTCAGCTGATCGTTGAGGTTCGGCGACCTCGAGGGCGATATTTAACACACTGTCTGGAGCGGGACGCTATGTATCGATTGAATTGGGGCAACATTGCAAGAAGGCAACCCCAAATAAATGGAAAGTTGATGACGAATCATGTTTACATCATTAGTACTCGTATAATTCAATCTTCATATTCAGAAGGAACACCTACAGGTACATTGTTTGGAATTGCTGACAATACATTTTATCAAAATAAAATTTCAGGACACAGTTCAGTAAGTAACAAAGCAAAGTCAAAGTCACCTCCATACAGGCCATGAAGGCCCTTGGAGGAGTGTAAGGTAAAGGCTTCCACCATTGTTAACCTCGGCACGTGATTGGGTAGAGTGGTTAGCTATACGCCCGGCCGCCTTTGCCCCCAGGAATTAACCTGGTACTCATTTCTGGTGAAGGCTAAGTGAACCTCAGGGCCATATACACCTCCGGAAGTGGAAATCTCGTTTCGTAAATTTTACGACTTCCTGACGGGGATTGGAACCCACGTCCTTCCGGGCGAACCGAGCACGCCTTTACCGCCTCGGCCAGGCAGCCCCTTCAGTAAATAACTGTGGCATAAAATACTATGTTAGCTTTTGAACCAGATTAATATAATAACTGCATTATATTTATACTTAATAGATGCCCAATGCGCTGGGTACTCCTGAATAGAACAGTTTCGCTTTATTTGAACAAATTGCAAATAAAGTTGTTCATTTCTCATTTTCAAAATTCTGCAATGCTTCAGACGGTAGAGTGCTGGCTTTCTGAGACTGAGCTGGTAGGTTCGATTCCAGCTGAGTCTGGTGGTATTTCAAGGCGCTCAATTACGCCAGAATCACGTTGGATGATTCACCGACACGTAAAAATACTCGTACCGGAAAAATTTCCGGCATCTCTTTATCCCTGCTGGGCTAAACAGTTCCAGTCTTATGCGCTCGAGTTGGAGGGTTTGAACCCGGATTAATCCGATGATAACTGAAGGTGCGTTGATATGTTAACCTCTTGTCATTAGATCTACTGGCACGTAAAATAACTCCTCCGAAACAAAATTGTGGCACAAAGGATACCTAAAACCGCAAAATTATTTAGTGGGACGTAACATTAATAACATTAATAGTACTATTAGAGGAGCCGGGCTACTCCGCAGCATTGTTTATAGATAGATCTGATAACTCATCTCGATATGCCCGTCGCAGTCATATTGTTTTGCCTGCCCTTTGCAATGGTTTTATGAACAATGTATGCTACAGTTCGTAGCCAGAATTCATCTATGCTGACGTCATCATTCCGTCTGTTTGATTAAAATTTATCCATATACATTTGTTGTTTTATCCTGCAGTTCTTGATGTAAAGCTTGGTATTGTGTCATAGAAGGCAATGGCATTCTTAATTGCAGTTCTTCAATATAGAACGGTTGTTCATAGGTTAGTCTCGAAGGAGCGAGGTTTGCCAGACAGAGAACTTTTTTGAGATTCATGGCTTTCAGTCTTTCTAGTGTAGCTAGGTTATCCTTCGACAGGTGCTCCCAGATAATGTCTAAGATGTGTGTCATGATGGGGTTTGTGTGTACGTAGGCTTTTCTTCCCGTAGCAGTATATAAGTTACAGTGAAACCACGGAATGCGAGTAACTTGGTCTACGAGTGTTTTGCAAGACGAGCAAACATTTTAAATAAATTGTAACTTGATAAGCGAGTGAGCTTCCGCAATACGAGCGTCACGTGTGCCTACGTTTTTCCCTCCCCTGTTCGTTTGATGAATAGATGAACGAGATCATTGGTCTTGATGTGAAAAAATAATTTTCAGAAAATAATCTGCTGCTCAAAGTCTTTCTGGCTATGGACAATGCTCCTACCCATCCTCCAAGCCTTGAGGACGTCTTACTGGAGGAATTCAAGTTCGTTAAGATTAAGTTCCTTCCTCCCAACACTACTCCACTTCTCCAGCCTATGGACCAGCAAGTCATTTCGAACTTCAAGAAGCTATACACCAAAGCACTATTTCAGCGATGCTTCTAAGTGACCGAAGGAACAAACCTTACCCTCCGAGAGTTTGGGACAAATCATTTCCCCATCGTGAACTGCCTGGAGATCATCGATAAAGCCTGAGATGGAGTCACGAAGAGAACTCTCACTTCCGCTTGGGGAAAGCTGTGGCCTGACTATGTTCTTGGACGTGACTTTGAGGGAATTGTTGTTGACAATGAGCCACCAATTGTCGATGAACTTCTGTCCTTAGGGAAGACTATGGGGATGGAGGTGAATGAGGTGGACATACAAGAGCTGGTGGAAGAGCACAGCCAGGAACTGACCACCAACGAACTGATGGACCTGCATGAAGAACAACAGGAGATCTCGAGATCTCGCCCGGGGAAGAGGAGGAGGAAAAGTCAAAGGAATCTCTCACTTCAACTGAGATTCGGAAGAAGTGAAAAATGTGGGAAACGGTGAACAATAATTTTGTAGAAAAACACCACCCGAATACGGCTGTAGCAGTGCGAGCGATGAATCAGTTCAATGGCAATGCAATGTCACCTTTTCTGAAATCCTCCAAAAGAGGCAAAAGGAACAGTTATTGGACAGGTCCCTCGTTGAAGTTGCACAAAAAGAAAACAATTCCAGTGAGCCAACAGATAGCAGTGATTCCGTTAGTGAAATTCGTGCTACTGTACCTGCTCAAAGCCTGAGTCCCAACCAGCATTTATCTCAGGGGGTGTTACGATCCGAATCTATTAGTGTCGTGCATTGTTCGAACTTGAGACGGGTAACCAAGACAGAACAGCATGTGCCTAGCTGCATATGCAACCAGTATCACGCATGAGGGGAGCGTGTAAGCTAAAATGCCCGAGTTTGCTCTAATTCGTTCGAGAGGTCATATTCGGAGTGAAGGTTGCTGACTAGGGAGGATGGCCTTGCTTGCTTTACTGACTTTGCAAGCAATGTGGTTTTTCCAGATATATGGAATCCCTTGTTTACATACAGCAAAGCCCGAGAATTAGGAGCTATAAAAGGGCGAAGGAATGGTTGCGTTATCCTTTTGTTTTGAGCTGAAGTTCACCATGGCACGTGAATCAACGGACAGCGTTATGACTAAAATTCAAAGCAGTGAATATAAACTAATCAAGAGAGATGGGTTCAGTTCTGATGTTTGGAAGAAGTTCCTACTTGTGGTCACTGCAGATAGTCAACAGACATGGTATGTTTCCTGTGAAATGTGCAATGCACTGTTAACATGTAATCCCAGTAAAACTCATTTAAAAAGAAACACGTTTGCAAATTTAATGCTGGCTTTTCTAGCCAAGTATTGCCCGGCATTACAAAGCAAACCGTAACTAGCGCGTGTGATTTCATGTGTGCCAAAGATTTCCGACCGTTTAACACTGTTGCCGGTGAAGGCTTTAAAGAATTAGGGAAAGAACTGATTAATATCGTGCTAATTTTGGAAAAGTAGATATTGTTGATGTGTTACCGCATCCTTCCACCATCAGTAGAAACGTCCAAGCATAGGCAGATGAAATACGAAGCGAAATAATGCCGCTGATTATTTCTGCTATGCACGACTAATGTTGCTCGGCTACTGTTGATATGTGGACTGACCAATACAACCAAACCCATTATCTGACGCTGACTACGTAAGTAGACAGAGATTGGAAGCTGATCAGCAATGTGGTTTTTACTACAAAATTTCCAAGTACAAAGAAAACGAGTGCAAGTATAATTGAGGAAGTTCACGAAAGAATGTCCTAGTTAAACATTCCTCAGTGTGAGTATGAAGACATGTTTTTTGTAACAGATCAGGGTTCGAACATAAAGACAGCTTTCGAAGAACATAGACGTGTGCCTTGTGCTGCTCACTGCATAAATACAGCACTTGTGCACGTATTCGATGAAACGAGATTTCTTATGAAAGATGCTCCAGTATTTGCAAACATAATAAACGCCAAAAAGGCAGTAGTGAGGTACCTGAAAAAAGCGGTCGTGCTTCCCAGCTTCAAATAATGGTACAGTAAGAAGTAACGACGACGTGGAATAGCCTCTATACGATGTTGCAGTCTGTTTTTAAGCAGGAGGAATACATGTGGCAGCACGTGAAATTCATTAACCATTTCTCCGACAGGAGCGATATTTACTACATGATTTTCCAGTATTGCTTACCTATATATATACGAGTTCAGTATATTGCAGAATCACAGTCTAAAAGTACGAGTTTAACTATTGACAGTTACATGCTCAGTCATAAGTCCACCATTGAGGCAAAAGCGAATGTTTCTATAGATAAAGGAGCGCGTGACAAACAACAGAGTACGGCTAAACAAGAACGAGGGGAAACTAGCACGTCTACCTGTGTCTGAGACAGCGCGTGAAGGAGCGAGTATGAAGGGGCAAGTTCAAACGAACATAGCTCGCCTCGCCTGTGAGAAGCGAGGCTCGGTCATGGCCATACTCGCCAAATATGAACCGAGCATAGAGCGTGTTTTGCACGACACTAGAATCTATCGCAAATAATAAACAACAAAAAAATGAAGATATAAGATCTCCAATTATATGTATGGGCGCCAATCTAATCAGTACTACAGGGTCGAACGGGACACTCTAATCATTAACTTTAAAGCTCATCATAAAAAACAAAATATATTAAATCAGATCCAAGGGAAAAATTGGAAGGCTCCGTCCTAGGAATGGGGACGGATATTTAAACGGTCACCAAGGGTTTACTATGCTACAAGAACAAGAACCTGGAACTGTTTCCTTGCAAATGCTAAAGGAGCATTTTATTTAAATTAAAAATTTAACGCACTACAAAATTCGTTGACCCTTATTTTGCCAGTAATTTTGCAAATCATTTCTGAAAATTTTATATAATATTTTACACTTTTGACCACCCATCCACTTGGGTGGTGGAACCGTTGATTTCTGAGGGTTTCAATTCGACCCTCGTGAACACAATGACCATTTATAGTCATAGACCAGTTACCTGTTGGCCAGGTGGGCGAGATCACATGAATTATGCCTTCGCCTCCACCTTTATTGAGATGAGACCAACCCGGGATAATATAAAACCGTCCCCGGGTTCCTAACCAAGATATGCTAATCGTTAACAGAAGGAAACGAAAAAGCGTCTCTAACCTAATGGTCCAGATGTAAGGATTTGCCATCACATTACAAATAACAAAGTTATTATTTACAACAACTGGATATTATTACGTTATTTCGCCAGCTGACTTCCCTGGTATCAGTCAATATCATCCGAAATAATTTAAAATATATTTTTAATGTTAATATTATTATCAATATTATCAGTGGAGATCATTATTATCGTAGAACGTAACCATCATTGATTTAATATTTCAATTCCATTTTCCACCATTATTATTATTATTATTATTATTATTATTATTATTATTATTATTATTATTATTATTATTATTATTGTTACGGAGTTACCCGTGGAACAGCAGAGGTGAAGGAAGGTGCGGGCTGGAATGGGTCTAACTACAAAACCGAGAAACGAATTAAAATTTCATTAAAGGTTATATTTCCAACACAGCTAAACTTAACAGATTTAATATATAATTTGAACATACAACAAATAACGACAAATCAGGTACAAAACCAGGAAATCCAAGATTTAGAGATATTTTAACGATCTGGGCTTCGAGCCCCACGTTTTACAATTCCTGAGCTCTCAGCTCACAACCATATATTACCAAAGGGCAGAAATCCCCTTACTGTATGGAGCACTTGTTCCCACCTTTTAACCTCAAGCTTCCTAGAGGCACTTTTCAAAGACAAGAAAGAGCTGAGCCGCTCTCAATTTTTCAAGCCTATTAAAGGCAATACCAGACTATTACACTAAATTGCCATCAAGGCACCGCTTACATCAAATGAAACGGGGGTATCTCGCACCCAACCTACTGGGCTTCAGTGGAAAGGAACAGAATAATTAAATGGCCCAAAATACCAAGATGAATGGAGGCGTTACTTGCACTCCTACATGAAACCTTATTAAACCTAAGGGGCACTAGGCCGATGACACAGGGACTATTCCCAAACTAGGGAGGTGACTCATATAAGAATTTTTTAACACATTAAGAAGAGAAGAAAATCGGTTATGAAAACGTAGTCACCTCAAATCAAAAATGAAGGGGAGCTCGAGAGGGCAAAGCACTCTCTATCCCCGATTTACAGTTAAAGTAATAAGAAAATTTTACATAAGCCGGCACTAAGTTACATTTTTAGACAGGTAGGTTACATTGAAAAGGTTTCGGATCTTCCCCGAGGGTTAAACTGCTGAGCTAGCAAGAAATAAAGATGTTAAACGGCCATTACCTTTGTTGAAGTGATGCTTCCCGACGAAAGAGGCGCTACCCGCCCCCCTGCTATACTTCCATACACTACGCTAGATGTTGTTGAAGTGGCGAAGAGCCGTAAAAATCAGCAGTTTTATAACCTCGTGGAAGATTCGAGACCTGTCATGAATAATTAAGACACACCCACAGGCGTTTATTGGCTGACTAAAATTTACACATAAAAATTGGAGAAGAAAGACGCGATTGGCTGAAAATTAATGACAGAAATTATTGTTTGGCTAACTTCAAAACTGGCGGAAAGAAAGATTTATATTGCCAACCCACAAATGAAAGAACGAAATTAGTAAAGAACAAACTTATGAATACAAAATTTCTTCAAATAAAGTTCTACCACTTCGCACCAGGGTGCATGGTCATAGTCTTGTAGAGACATCTATCAGAGAATGTCCACACTTCTTGATAATTAGTAAACAAAAGCAGTTCGAAATTAACACAGTGACATTTTCTTAGAAAATGTTGCGATAATTCAGTTTTTAAAGTTCAGAGTTTCTGCTATAGGGGAGTACTTTAAGGCGGAAAATTCAAAAGTGCGGCGTAGAGGTGTACCATCCGGTATAATTATTATAAATTAATTTCATTTGGTACACGGCAGTTAACTATTATTATGTTTAATGCATAACCCTTTTACAAGTCCGGTCTAGTTTGGCACTAATCAATTTACTTGGATTATTATTATTATTATTATTATTATTATTATTATTATTATTATTATTATTATTATTATTATTATTATTATTATTATTATTATTTGTAAATGTTATATTTTAATTTTCAATCTTTAAAATGTAGTCACATATGTTAACTACCAATATGAACCACCAAGATCCGAATTCACATCGGTCGGGACGCAATAACGGTATTCGAACCCGCAACTTTATGTTCGTACTGTCGTTAATTTTTGGGAACACCATGTCCTCCCAAGACAAATCTCAAATCTCATGGCACCTCGCAGTTGTGCAAATAGATACAATCTTTGCAAATGCTAAATTATTCCTTCTTTTTTTATTTTGAAGCCCATTTAATCCACTGGAACTTTTCAAACCATTTAATTCACTAATTAATCCTCGGTGCATGCACTCTACTGCCACTCATAACACCGGAATCGGCATATTATATCGACGTAGGCCTCATCTTCATCAACATCAGTACGACTCAATTTCATCTCGTGCCGAATTTTTGTCCCGCACGAATTCAACATAAAAATGGGCTCAAACCACTCTGGGCTTTCAACATTGCGTGACCATCATATACAAGTTCCCCTATCGCTTCTAAACAAATATTTACGATTATTATGGAGTCCAAAACCGTTAAATCAACAATTAAAATTAAAATCAAATTTACTGCTCGAATTAAAGTCTTCCACGCCACATGTTATTTCCACATTTAAATTACTTTAACTTGCAATCATTCTATCAAACTAGGCCCGTGCCTTTATTCACATAACATTATTATTAAACACTCATTTACACATTACCCATGTTCATTTATCACTCAGATACTTCTACTGATTATTACATTTCTGTCCACTGGCGAAACTTCGCGGCACAGATAATCATTGATATTTACAGACAATACAATGGACTTCATTCCGTCCCACAACAATTAAATTCACTGGCAATCCTCTACCTCTGGATAATCATACAACATGCCTTGATATCTATAAAGTTTCCGATAACTGGAAACACATTTGAGCACTTCTAAAATGAATACAAATCTAATCTTTGCGTGAAACGTGCTCCATATAATCACGAAAAATTCAAGCACTTGAACAAACAAATCAACCCTAATCTATTTTATTAAATAATAAAAATTATGATGAGTGCTTGATCTAATTATGTACATATTAATTTGTCCCTTTGTCTACCTATCCCTGAATTTACACGAGCCGGGAATCGGCTCGTTTCACAATAAGTTACCATTATGAAAGAATATGATTTCCTGCGGCTAATGTTGGCAGTCTACAAATGTATATTAATGGGTACTCATCTCAGCCTTGTAGTTTGCTGAACTGGACGAGGAGCATCGGCCCCATCCAGTTTTAGCACTGCATCACACTGGTATTCATGCCAGCTTGAAGAGGTAATCCTTGACACTGTTCAATATTACACATGTTAAATCTTAGAAAACAAATAACCTTTTACACTTGGAATATTTTCCACACTAAATTTAACAAAGAAATTTTACACTATTGGCTTTTATCTAGCCCACTTAATGTAAATATACATTCTTCATTCCTTCCCCGGGCACTAGGAACATGGGATACATCGGTTATCACCTTCAACGGCCCGGCGTGCACTCGATATTCCGACCCGTCTCACGTTCGCGTGGCTGACCAGGTATCAGTTCGTAATCGATAGTTCACTGGTGAAATTACGTCAACACGCGCGACCGTTCTCACGTAACAAAAATACTATTCTTGAGATAGAATCTCACAATCCTACCCGTAGGTTTTGATTTAATAAGTTCCGTAAATATTCGAACTCTTGATAGTAGACTGTTCAAGTCTGTAACACCTACTAATCCACATCTTAGACCACTGTGCCACCTAATATAATAACACTTCAACAATATTTTACGAATGCCTATGCGCTTCGGCGTAGTAACAGCTCCAACAATTTCTCACGAGTGAATACGTACACGTACTTGCATAGTAACAGCTCCTAAAATTCTCCACGAGTAAGTACGCACCCTGGCGTAGTAACAGCACGAACAATTTTTCACAAGTAAGTAACTTCCGTCGCCACGGCCATGTATTTATATTAATCTTACCCCTTCTCCGAGTTCACGAGAGGTCACCTTAGATTGAGCAGTTCCAATATCCTCATACGACTATTTGCGGACCTGCCAGCGGCTTAAACTTGTGATCCACTGATGTAATTACGTTATTATAGCCTCTATGCCAATTCTCAACTAATATCGTTCACTAATAATTAATATAATTGTGAATTTAGCTCCCGTATCCTGGGCGGGAAATTTCGCGCCGTTTGTAGCGTCTCTTTCCTCCAGCCAATCAGCTAATAGCGTCCATGAATTCTCAGAATTACGCCAGTCAATCTCCCTCAATTAATAACTTTTAATAATTTTTATTATATGGTTAGGCTTCTAAGTTTCACCTTATCTCGAATTCATAATCCATTTCCTTCTATAAATTTTATCCATGCAGTTAACTTTGATAGTGCTTCTTACAATACGAAGTTGTCGTGACTGCGTTTCCCCTGCCCTCGGCCCGTCCATTATTCCAACTATAACATCGCCCGCGGCTATGAAACTTTTCCACTGACTCAGAAATAACTCTTTTCCAACACGTCACGATTTCTGAGAAAACTGATTCTGCTGGCCATCGTATTTCCTAATCTTAGAGGAGACATCAGTCTGTGGTAGGTTTCACAATACCATTCGACCTGGCACATACTTACAATATATAAAGTAAGATATTCTTGCTTCTGAATATGAAATATATATTCCCCAATAATTAATTACAATTGAATGACGCCTATCCCCCCCACCAGGGCGCACTACACAGTAACCCTTCTCATGTCATCTCTCGTCTCCCTCACACCAACAATGATTCTATTGTAAGGAAAAGTTCACTCTAATTTGTTTTACGTTATTTTATCTTTCAGAAATGGTATTCGAATAAATATTTTTGTGTTGTGGACGAATCGTCCGCGTATCATTTTTTTCTTATAGGAAAACTTGCTTTGATATACGAGCGCTTTGGATTACAAGCATGTTGCCGGAACGAATTATGCTCGCAATCCAAATTTCCACTGTATTTAGAACGCTCTGCAATCTGTTGAATACATTTGAAAGCTGGGAATGATTAGAGAATCAAAGAGTATATAGCAGGGAATAGTATTATTCCGTGATGCAATGACATTACTAAGAATGAAAATCACATACATCAGAATATTAATGAAAGTGTTAGTAGTTTGGTAACCTGTTAAGTACAGAATGTTTTGTGTGTAAGGGAAAGTCTTCGTCTACAATTATTGGAGTGATCATTTAAAGATTATATTTTATCATTGCTCAAAGTTGGCTGAAGTTAGAGACATGTCAATGCCTCACGATTTACCGGCAGGAAATTTTGGAGAGAATAAAACAAAAATTGAATCAAATCGGCCCCATAGAACGGACGGAGGGATTGGAAAAAGCTGCTTTTAATAAAGTTATTTAATATGAAGATTATATTATTATTACCGAGTTTGTGTGTATCACAGAGGTGAAGTAAGGCGCGGGCATGAATGGGTCGATATAACACAATCAGAAGATTCATTAAAAACTTTAAAATTAGAGCTGTATTTCTTTGTTATCATTTTCCTTTTCAGATTTTGAATTTTACACTTTGCTAAGAAAGTAACAATTTAGGTACAGAACTAGCTCGTTAGCTTAGGTACAATGTAGTAAAATCAGAATTAACAATTGGTAAAATGTAGGTTGTGCCTTTGATAGGCCTGGATATTTCTGGAAATTTCACAATTTACTTATGTCAGTTGAGCACTACTGCTCCATTAAATAAATAATGAAGGAGACGTATCTCCCAATTTCCACCATTAGTAAGAGCATATTTGCTCTATAAAATTTACACTTCTCACACCGGTACCGTCCTGAAGGCCCCCAAAACAACCCTTCGGGCGATGGGGAGATTAACCTTACACGCCCAGAGGTAAGGCCCCTAGGTGAGAAGGTTGGCTGCGTATTCGCCCCCAAAGGGAGTTAAAGCAAACACAAGGGAGGAACCAAAAACAGTCAGGAAAAAGGCAAACATCAACATAAAATCCCCAAAATAGGAAAAAACACACACTTACCCCAAAAGATGAAAGGAAGCGGGTAAAGGCGTGGTTAAAACTTCGAAAAGGAACAATGATAGGGCTTCATTGATTTAGTGAAATGAAAATCCACGTTTTGTAACACAAGTGACTTTAATTCATAAGAAAAATATGTTGCAACAACATAAGTATGGTAAGGGTTGTTCTGCCCGAAGGCAGGTCCGAACCTCCTCGGAGGTGTTTCTGAGCCGGAGTTTACGTGCGGTAGGGTAGCCAGTTCCTTTCCGCTCCTCCATTCCCTTACCCCTCACCAACAGCGCGTGGCAACCCATCCAACTCCTAACCACGCCCAATGTTGCTTAACTTCGGAGATCTCACGGGATCCGGTGTTTCAACACGGCTACGGCCGTTGGCCAACAACTTATAATATAAAAATTCTAATGGAAATTAAGCTTCTTTGAAAGCTTTTTAAAACTTCTGGATAACTTATAGGAACTATACAACGTCATTTAGTTTTGGAATGCTTTGAAAAAGGACAATAAGTTGAAAACCAATTAATCATTGTTAAAAAATAAAATATTATTTAAGGTGATAAGCTATAAAGGAACAATAAAATATAAATCAATTATAGTTGATTAAAAATAAAATGCTGACCTCGATAAGAATACAAATAAAAACAGGAAGGATTAAAGTTTTCTCATGTGACCGGTCACCTACCTAAAGATTAATTAAACTTAACATCTAGAGAATTATTAACCCTAGGTTGCAGTAAAATTTTACAATTAAGAATCCCTTTTCATCAAGACAAGCCGACGCAAGGATAGTATTTACACCAGACAACAACACAAATCCCCTTTCAAAAATTACAAAACCGAGAAGAAAATAGATGGCAAAATAAAATTTAGGATCACATCACACTTAGTGTATACGAAAATCAAAACATATCCACATTAAGGAAGGTACAATTAATTTTCCCGGACAGATCAAAATTCAAGTCTTCCCAACAGTCGAACTAAGAACACGTTGCTAAGATAACAGCAACAAACAGCATGTCCCCCAAAGACGAAACAACACAGAACTAGCCCAAATAGAATAATGAATCGTAAGTGCCAAAATAAGCAGAACAGAATAAGATTAAATTAACCCAAAAACCCAACCAAAAAAATAAAATAAAAAATAAAATAAGAGTAGATGAAAATATAAAGAATAAAATTAATCAATTTATAGGTATTATTTGAGGAATAAAGAAATATTAAAAATATTTAATTATTTTAGTATGACATGCGCGGGCTCCCGATTCACAGAGAATTCTAGGAATATTTCCGGGTAAAAATCATAGTAGAACTTAAAATTAATTTTGAAAAACTGTCCACACCGCGCTTTTCTCTTAAAACACCAGGATGAAACTTCTTTTGTTGAACACGTAGTAACGTAACGAACGTGCAGTCATTATACGAGTCGAAGATTATTATTATTATTATTATTATTATTATTATTATTATTATTATTATTATTATTATTATTATTATTATTATTACTTCGGATAACGATCACTTTTGAAACACATAACCAAAATAATTCGTTGGAAGTTTTCTCAGATGATTACTTTGAAGGTAGAATTCCCATGAGTAAATAAAAGATGAAACCTACAGTTTTTGATCCATCAACAACGAAGCAACGGTGAGGGTTACATAATGTTACCTTCCACAGCTAGCCCAAAAAGGGAAGAAAATGCAGATTAAGTGCTCGTCGCACACATGCAGAAATTATCGAGGCCAACTACCAGGTTAAAGGGCTCCAAATGCCCACAGAGGCCTGGTTTTATCCCGGATCAAAGCCGCCAACCCGAAGCATATCGCTGCTTAACCACACACAACTTATTCTTATGGCGGCTCAACTCACACTGTTCGCGTCCGAAGCCGAGAAGGGTTGCTTACTCTTGCTGCTGACAGCACACGCGCAGAATCCCTCAGGTGGTTTCGAAAGTTCAAAGGCTAGTCACCAGAGCGTAACACTTCATAGACCGAGTTGAAGGAAATAGTCGAATATCATACGTAAATGGCAAGATATTCCACTCTAAATGAGATACGGCAATGTTTATTGTCAAAGTTCGTTGTTAAGAATTTCTAATGGTGAACATACCAGTCCAAAAGGTTTTCTGTGGAGGTTCGGTGCACTAAATACTGTCACATACTTAGGAACCTATTTCCTGAAATGTCCAGGCCTATCAAAGGCACAATCTATATTTTACCAATTGAAGCAGTATTCACTGTCTTATATGCTCAACAGTCTAAGATCTTTATAGAAAAGGAATGAAATAGAGTTTAACAGGGGTAATTGATTACCCATTGCACCAGGCCTTCGTGAAAAACAACAGGTTAAGTTACTAGCCCAAGAATCAAAATGGTGAGGAGGCGCACACTTGCGCTCCTTGAAAATTGAAATGCCAGGCTGAGTGGCTCAGACGGTTAAGGCGCTGACCTTCTGACCCCAACTTGGCAGGTTCGATCCTGGCTCAGTCCGGTGGTATTAGAAGGTGCTCAAATACGTTAGCCTCGTGTCGGTAGATTTACTGGCACGTAAAAGAACTCCTGCGGGACTAAATTCCGGCATCTCGACGTCTCCGAAAACCGTAAAAGAGTAGTTAGTGGGACGTAAAACAAATAAAATTATTATTATTATTATTATTATTATTATTATTATTATTATTATTATTATTATTATTATTATTATTATTATTGAAAATTGAAATGGAAAGCTTAAAACCCTATATGGGCTTATGGCCCCAAGTTACAGAGGCTATGCCTATACTACTGAGGTGACAAGATGGAGATAATATTTAAGTTACAAAGATTACAAACTGAAAAAAATTACAAAATCATAGTCACTTCAAAATCAAGCTGATAGGGAGCACGAGAGGGTATCATACTCTCTATACCCTGATTTCGGTTAGGTTCCTTTGGCTTGTCTGAAATTTACGTTCGAATTTTGGAATTTAAATTTTAGAAAATAAAAGTTGCAGGGTTAAAGATTGGAAACCTCACCCTCGAGCTAGCTTTCAAAGACTATCACGTAATTAAACCAGGACTGCCATTACTTTGAGCTTGTGTACTTCTCCAAGATGGACGAGGCGCCCTCGCCTCCTTTATAAATACACACTCTGTAGACTGGAACGATCAACCAGACAACCTGGCCCTAAAATATGCCAGCTTTTACACCCGAGGGGAAAGTTCCAGAAAACTCTGGGCTAAGGCCCGACACACCCCCAATTCCCATTGGATAATTAAATAAATACCAGAAACCTGTGATTGGATGAAAATAATTATACAACATTTTCTATTGGTCCACATCTTAAGTTGTCGGGAAGAGATAGAAGTAGTGTAAACTTTAACACACCAAAAACAAAGAATAATCAATTCAGTTTAGGTAGCCTTACAATACAAAATTACTTTACAATTTGAATAGTCAAGCTTAGCACCAGAGGACATAACGTAAGTTTATAGTAGAGACATCTGTAGAGAAATATCCAAACTTCTTGTATTAGTTGCACCGCCGTCTCAATCCTATAGAGATTGAGACGGCGGTGATTAGTTGTTGCGAGTTTTAGATTTTAGATGGACTTCTCCAAGGCGTTTCTTCTAAATGAACGGGGTGGGTGTACTTACGATACTATTATTATTATTATTATTATTATTATTATTATTATTATTATTATTATTATTATTATTATTATTATTATTATTATTGTTGTTTGGAAGTACCATTCGTAGAATTTACAGGGATATTTTTCCTAAATATACGTAAAAATATCGTTTACACTAATGTTTTATATGTAGGCTATTTGCAGATTAAAACCTCGATATAATAACGATAAAATACTTTCCGCAAGTTAAAACTATTCAACTATAATTCGTACATAGAAAATAACCCACAAAAATCCAGTTTCCTCAAGTCAAATATTATAATTGCTTTTATTTGAATGTAATTTAAACGTTCCTAAATAGACTACAAAACAGCTTCCATAGTGCCGTTATAGTCCGACCCGGTTTTCAAAACTAGTTTTTTCATGCACATTGGTTATCAAATCTGATAGTCGGACTAAGTGGATCAGACGGTTGAGGCGCTGGCCTTCCGACCCCAACTTGACGGGTTCGATCCTGGCTTAGTCCGGTTGTATTTCAAGGTGCTCAAATACGGCAGCCTTGTGTCGGTAGATTTACTGGCACATAAAACAACTGCTGCGGAAAAATCACGCCACTTCGGCGTCTCCGAAAACTTTAAAAGTAGTTATTGGGACATAAAATCAATAATAGTATTATTCAGTTCACGAGGTTCCCGTTTCAGATCAGATCTTCAAATTACACACAGACAGCACAGTAGACTGCCAACCACTGCAGAAACGCGTAATTATGCAATACATCCTTCTACACGGGGTTTGTGTCATGAAGGGCATTTGGTCATAAAACTGGACCAAGTCCACTCCCTAAGTCTCACAAACCTAACAACGTTGGGGTCGAATTAGAGTAAGAAATGGGCATGTATACTGTGTTTAGGGAGCTATGAAAATTCATAGGAGTACGCGATGAGTCGGAAAATCTCAATTCATACACTGGTGGCGGATAAAATCTATCTGACTTGGAGGCAAATTTTTCCTCCAAGCCAGAGTAAACCCCTCTTCACTGATAATTTGGAATAAAATGAATGTAGAATTTTATGCAAGTGAAGAGGAAGAAGCTTTTCTTAAGAAACGGCTCTTTTCAGGTTTGAATTTTGAATTATTTAGTGAATTGTGGTGCTATAATTTGGAATCGGCCTAAATTGTAGTTCTCTTTTGCTAGTGACTTTACGTCGCACCGACACAGATAGGTCTTATGGCGACGATGGGATAGGAAAGGCTTAGGAGTTGGAAGGAAGTGTCCGTGGCCTTAACTAAGGTACAGCGCCAGCATTTGAGTAGTGTGAAAATGGGAAACCACGGAAAACCATATTCAGGGCTGCCGACAATGGGATTCAAACCCTCTACCTCCCGGATGCAAGCTCACAGCCACGCGCCCCTAACCGCACTGCCAACTCACCCGGTAAATTGTAATTCTAGATCAGGGGATACTACAACTATTACTAAGTGAGTCTCTGTCGTATATGTACACACTGCTCATTCAAAACACCGTGTCAGAGTAGGGATCGAATAGCTGAAATACTATGTTGAACCAGTGTTTTACATACCCGCAGCACCAGGAAATGTATGAACCAGAGGAATGGCATGCTAAAGAAGAAAGTTTTCCAAATCCCCAGCTATATCCCGCCAATGTTCAGTCAGGCTATTATACTCGGTACGCAGCAGTAATCCCATCTATCGGAGTTGAGCGGCAGCATAAGAGACAAAGAACATCACAACAAACAGTGGTCAATGTTATGTTATTGTTGATCAATATTGTAGGCCTTCACATTTAGTTTTTTCCGACTCTGAAATACCACTCTTATCATAGTCGGTGCGGTAAAACTGAATAAAACATAAATAATCGGAAAGTGTATTACCGGTATTTATAACTTTAGTTATGTAGTACTTTTCGATAGGACCAATACCATAGGCATTTAAAAATTACATTTTGCGTGCCTTCCCCTAAACTACAATTTCATCCTGGGTGATTGTTTATAGCTTAGATTGTAGTTTCTTATTCCCCGACTCTATGTACCGATTTTCAATAAATTCTGTTAACCCATTTTTTCGTGGCTCGGCATTGATATGGACTTAGCAACAAAAATACAAATTCATGAATATCTGTGTTGTCATAGCTGGTACGGTAAAAATGTATAATAAGACATAAATTAACGGAAATTTAATTCTATATAACTAATAATATAAATATTTGAGAATTAAAGCCCCGTGGTGTAGGGGTAGCGTGCCTGCCTCTTACCCGGAGGCCCCGGGTTCGATTCCCCTCCAGGTCAGGGATTTTTACCTGAACCTGAGGGCTGGTTCGAGGTCCACTCAGCCTACGTGATTAGAATTGAGGAGCTATCTGACGGTGAGATGGCGGCCCCGGTCTAGAAAGCCAAGAATAACGGCCGAGAGGATTCATCGTGCTGACCACACGACACCTCGTAATCTGTAGGCCTTCGGGATGAGCAGCGGTCGCTTGGTAGTCCAAGGCCCTTTAAGGGCTGTAGTGCCATGGGGTTTGTTTGTTTGTTTGGTAGCTCATCCCCCGACTTTACATACCGATTTTCATGAAATTCCCTTCAGCCGTTTTATCGTGATGGGTGTACAGACAGACAGACAGACAGACAGACAGACATTACGGAAAAGTAAAAAGTGCATTTCCTTGTTACTGTGTACACGACCGATACAGAAATACCATTATTTTCAAATTCTGAGCAATGTACATACAAAACTATTATTTTATATATATAGATAGAACTCAAGAATTTGGACTTTTATTGCTTAGTCCATATCAACAGCCGAGCATGGTTCAATTGTGTTCCCACTTACGTGCCTCAGAATCCGTGGACCAATGCAATGAGTAGACAAAAATGTAATCATCCACTGGGTATGTGATTGTCCGGCCAACGACGGGTATTACAGCTAGTTTAAAATATTGCGATGTAAATAGAGAGCCCTTCTCTTTATAATGTGGTGGGCAAAGAAAATTGAAAATGAGTCTTGCATAGTCAATTGCCGTGCATCACTTACGGCGCCAGTGAGAGCGGACTTGACCCTGGTCTACTGTTTAATGTCAACACGGGATTGAAAGGCTGAGCTATGAACGTGATATAACACAGAAAACCCTTTTGCTGGTGCAACAACGAGCTACCACCTGCGGTGGGCCGCGGCAGCTTTGATGTTCTACTGCAGCCGGAATCTATTTAAGGGAAAGAAATACAGAGAGTGAATGAGTTTACAAAAATCAAGTGACAGAGGGGAGTTGGGATAATTTAGTTAGAGGCTGATAAACTTGGGCTACCGGTTTAGCGGCTATAAACGAATCAGCATGGAGTTTGATAAAGGCAGATAGTCAGAGAAAATCTCACATTCGAGGTGTAACTATTTGTAGAGAACATCCTGTTTGGGATGTACCCGGGATGCTGCAATGACCTTTATTTATCTTGATTTAAATAATATAATATCTTGGGGCTGGTTCAGGCGTGGAGACAAGAAGAAATGGGGTTGCGAATAGCGCTACTTATTCATTTATGTACAGTACTAATTTACATCTACGTAAGTAGTCCACAAAGTAAGGCCCGCGGAAGAGTAGAAGGAAAAGGCTTCTACTATCCCTCACTTCGTTATGAAGGTTGAGTGAACCCATTGGTCATGAGGAGTTTCCTCATTTGTTGGCTTCTGGTGGGGAATTTAATTGAATCCACACCTTTTCAGGTGAACCGATCACGTTTCTATCGTGTCGGCAAGGTAAACATAGCAATGTAATGTGTTTTCCTTTAACTAGGTAAACGTAGAAATATAATTTATTTAACTGCCTAACGTAGCAATTCAATCTGATTTCCTTCAACTAGCTTAACATAGCAATAAAATAGGTACTTTCTTCTTCAACTAATTAAATGTAGCAGTCCAATCTATAATTTCGAGTCTATGACGATATTTTTACCAGCCGCTCTGACGCCATTTATAATATAAACAAATTTAAGGGCTAAGGGCTGCAACAAAAATATTATTAAACATCGAAGGGCGTGTTTTGTCCAGTCAAGTAAACGTCTTCATATTTCTCAATGAAAAATGCAACATAATGCTATTATCTTTTTTTTTTTGCATCCTATTAAATACTCCCTTTCGGAGACGTCGACGTGATGGAATTTTTACTCGCAGAAGTTCATTTTCGTGCCAGTAGATCTACTGTTACGAGGCTGAAATATTTGAGCACCTTCGAATACCACTGGTTTGAATCGTGATCAGACTCATCAACTTAGGCAGAAAGGGCAGTGCTTCTACCATCTGAGCCACTCAGCCCGGCACACTGGAATATACATATACAGTACACTAGTGTCATATATTGATATCCAAAAGTCATGTGATACGGGCCTCGTACCGTGCACGCCCACTTCTAGCTCGGCCAAGTACAGCAACTCGTCATGTCGTCATTTCCACAAGTGGAAGAAACAGCTGTGGAGAGATTCTGACCCAAGCCGTTTCTTTCTCCTTTTACTGTTTTTTGCAGGTGCAGAGTCTAGGATGCGAATAGACCTTACCACACGTCCCTTAGATGCTCGACAGGTTTCATATCAGGCAAACGAGGTGGCTACAGCAGTTTTTGAAAGTCACCAGAACGCTCTTCGAACGAATTCTGGACAACTTCGGTCCAATGACTCAGTGCATTATCCTGCTGGAATGTCTCGTCGTCGTTGTAGGGTTACGTAAAGTCCATGGAGGGCTTCAAGTGGTCACAAGCAGTTCAGCGTAGCGGTTACTGGTCAGCGATCTGTTCAGGTGGATTAGCGAATCCAGCCCATTCCAAGTGAACACACCCCACATCAATATGATGTGGAGCTACCATCAGCCTGTATGTTGCGTTGTTGATAATTGGTGTCCATGAGTTCACGGGGCCTGCGGCATATCCGAAACCTACCATCAGTTCGAAACTACTGTAATAGTGGCTCGTCGGACCAAATACATTTTGATAGTCCCCTAGGGTTCAATAAGCAACGTCACGCGCCCAGATGGGACTCTGTGCCTGGCCTCATGGTGTTAACGAGGGCACTCCGTTAGGTCTTCTGCTCCCATATCTGTTACTACGGACAGCTCTAGCCAGACACCACTAATATAGATTTTATCTTACTCGTTCAAAGCTGCTAGGATCGCGTTCTTGCCCCCTTGTATTCGCATGGCCGTATATGTCAATAAGTCAATAAGTCAATAAGAACTGAATGTTTTTGCGAGTATTGGCAGTACTTTATTTATAGAAAGGTGCTGCATTGGCTTGGATATGTCATTGAAGTTTCAAAACTTTCCTTTTGAGGGGCTTCTTACCAAGTTTCAAAACTTTCTCTCTTCTACTTGAGTGGCTCAAAGCAATGTTGCCTAAAAAGTCTCAGAATTTTTCAAAGTAGAAAAAGAGGTGGTTTGTCGTCTTTACACTTTCTACACTTAATTTCACTGTTGAACATGTCTTTCAAAAAAAAAAAAAGTACACCTTTTAGTAACTCTCTTTGGGGCAAGTACTGTGTAGCGGAGGTGACAAATTCCGTCGTTCACTGCAGAAGTGCCACAGGCGATAATTTTCGGTTTCTGAGGGCTCCTCGATCTTGAAAACGAATAAGACACACTGTTGGACTTTGAGTAGCTGGAGAAGGGATATGTTCTAAACAGCCTTTACAATCTGTTTTATCTTCTGCCACACAAACCATAATGCCATTTTATTCTGCTTGGCGTCTTAGGTAGCTGAAAAAGAGCTCGATGTCATTGCTTGTTAAGTTCCTTGTCAATGCATAATGCAAATGTATATTTATGAGGTATTTTACGTAGGCCACAGTGGATTGGGTGTTCAAGATCTATGCCTAATACATTTCCCTCATGAATCTTTTTTACTTTCTCTGAATGCATTTGAATTTTCTTAATATATGACAGGAAATCATTAATTAACCAACTGAGGCGTTCATCTTCAGTACCAAACGATGCTCGTTTGTTCTCATTCCTGGAATATGTCCCATGTGAGGTGTTGCAGACGTCATGCGCATCGAACAATTTCATAAAATGCTCCATAAAACAAATGGTTTATTTTAAACTGTATTTAATGCGCTCGGGACAAATCACCTGCATACTTTTCAAACCAGACATTGTTTCAGGGGAAAATATAACATTTTTAGCTCTTGCTACATTCATTTTCTCCAAATTTGTTGAGCAAATCATTTTTCTGGTTGGTTTCCTAATTTAAGATTTCTGATTTTGAAGAGACCTCTCAAATGATCGCCGGTCACGGTAGCATTGTTTACAAATAAGTCTAGTGAAAAATGTTGGGATCGCCCGATTCTTATGACGTACTCGGTTCAAAACTTAGAAACAGGGGCCTAATTTCATCAGCTTGAAGTCGTATCTCATGTGTAATACTTGTTCTGTATAATGCACTACCTTTAATTTCTCGTGAATAAACCATGACTGGAACTGCGAATGCTTAACATCAGACGAATACATAATACATCCACAACCAACTCAGTTAATAAACACGTTTAAAGGCGCGAACCTGGTACACAGGGGGCAAGGAAGCGATCCTAGCGGCCCGGCATTGAACTTCAGTGTGACCACTTCGATAACGTTTTACGGGCTCTACTTCCAGGCCTTGTATTTTAACGTAGGCAACGCCTTAAACCGTTGCCTACGCTATAATACAAGGCCTTGAAATGCACTCGTGGAAACGAGTGGCATCCTAGTTCACCATTCAGCCGCTAGGATCGCGTTCTTGTCCCCTTGTATTCGCATGGCCGTGTATGTCAATAAGTAAATTATATCCTAAATAAAAAGAACTGAATGTTTTTGCGAGTATTGACAGTACTTTATTTATTGAGCGGTGCTGCATTGGCTTGGCTATGCCATTAAAGTTTCAAAAGTTTCCTTCTGAGGGGCTTCTTATCAAGTTTCAAAACTTTCTCTCTTCTACTTGAATGGCTCGAAGCAATGATGTCTAATAGAGGTCTCAGAAATTTTCAGAGTAGAAAAAGAGGTAGTTTGTCGACTTTACACTTTCTACACTTAATTTCACTGCTGAACATGTCTTTCGAAAAAAAAGTACACCTTTTAGTAACTCTTTTCGGGGCAAGTACTGCGTAGCGGAGGTGACAAATTCCGTCGTTCACTGCAGAGGTGCCACAGACGACGATTTTCGGTATCTGAAGGCTCCTCGTTCTTGAAAACGAATAAGACACAATGTTGGACTTGAGTAGCTGGAGAAGAGATATGTTCTAAACAGCCTTTACACTCTGTTTGTTCTTTTTCCACACGAACCATAATGTTATTGTATTCCGCTTGGCATCTTAGGTAGCTGAAGAACAGCTCGATGTCATCGCTTGTTAGGTTCCTCGCCAATGCATAATGCAAATGTATACTTATGAGGTATTTTACGCAGACCACAGTGGATTGGGTGTTCAAGATCTATGCCTGATACATTTCCCTCATGGATCTTTTTTACTTTCTTTGAATGCAATTGAATTTTCTTAATATGTGACAGGAAATCATTAATTAACCAACAGAGGCGTTCATTTTCAGTACTAAAAGATGCTCGTTTGTTCTCATTCCTGGAATATGTCCGATGTGAGGTATTGCAGACGTCATGCGCATCGAACAATTTCATAAAATGCCCCATAAAACAAATGGTTTATTTTAAGGTTCTTTACAAACTACTTCATTAAGTCAGAAAATGAGTCTGAAGTGTCTTAAATCCTTTGTCAGGGACAATAAAAATGATATTGAAGAAATAACTAAATGAGAACATCACGTCACCATATTCAATTTCTATTCGATGCTCCACTATGTGCTGTTGATCATATCCATCAATCGCTCATACCCATACTCGTACTTCAGGCATCATTTAAAAATATATTTCTCTCTATGTAATTAATATTCTAAATTACCACACACAAGGTTTCACCTTACGTGCTATTTTACTGATATCTGCTCGACTCTGTTGAGGTTGGTGTGATTTTGTTATGTATAATAATAATAATAATAATAATAATAATAATAATAATAATAATAATAATAATAATAATAATAATAATAATAATAATAATAATAATAATAATAATAATAATAATAATGTATTTAATGTGTGCAAGAGACAGTTACAAGTTCAATTTATTTTAAGGATTAATATGTTAATAATAATAATACTACTACTTCTGTAATATGTGGTTTAGTTAGAAGATTAATTTTTCTCAAGTAATAATGTTATTAGAAGAGTTATGTATATAAGAATAAATACTACTACTACTACTACTACTACTACTACTGCTGCTGCTAAAACTGTATTTAATGCTCTCGGGACAAGCCACGTCCATATTTCCCAAATAAAAGATTGTTTCAGGGGAAAATACAATATTTTTAGCTCTTGCTACATTCATTTTCTCCAAATTTGTTGGGCAAATTATTTTTCTGGTTGGTTTCCTAATTTAAGATTTCTGAGTTTAAAGAGACCTCTCAAATGATCGCCGGTCACGGTAGCATTGTTTACAAAAATGTCCAGTGACAAATTTTGGAATCGCCCGATTCTTATGACGACACTCGTATCAAAACTTAGGAACAGAGGCCTAATTTCATCTGATTGGAGTCGTATCTCATGCGTAATACTTCGAACATTGAACATTCACTGGAAACTTGTCGAACGAAATTCCACTACCTTTAATTTCTCGTGAATAAACCATGATTGGAACTGCGAATGCTTAACATCAGACGAATACATAATACATTCACAACCAATTCAGTTAATAAACACGTTTAAAGGCGCGAACCTGGTAGACAGGGGTCAAGAAAGCGATCCTAGCGGCCCGGCTTTGAACTTCAGTGTGACCACTTCGATAGCGTTTTACGGCCTCTATTTCCAGGCCTAGTATTATAACGTACGCAACGCCTTAAACTATGAAAATTCTCTTTCGGGTAAGTTACAGAACTGTACACAAGGTAGCAAAATAATCACTAGCAGAGACATCTTGTAGAGATAATTTGAACTTCGTTATTAGAACAATTCAGTTAGTAATAGGTACATTCCACTGTGGTCGACAGCTGGCACAATTACTATCCTTGCCGTTAGATGGGGACTTCATTCATTCTATTCCTGACCCGGTCGAATGACTGGAAACAGGTTGAGGGATTTTATGTTTTCTCCAAAACCAGCACTTAACACATGAATAATATATCCTCATGACTTAAAGGATACAATAGGCTCAATGTGCCGGAAAATATTTGCGATCCTAGTTATAAAACAGGAAAACCACTCATAAATCATACCGGTAATTTAAAATAATACTATTTGTATATAATATTTGAGACACTATTACAGCTTAAAACTTCCCAATTCATGCAATATCTCCAGTCAGTACTTTTATCAGGTTAAAAATTCGTGCTACGTATGGCATCTTCAAATTTAACAAATGTGTCAAATGTAAAATAATCGGAGTTCCAATGTGTCGCCACTTGCTGCAATAACTTTTCAGGTTGCCCTGAGCCATTCCTGGTCTGGTAGCTCTACAGCTTCTCGTTGGCAATAGTGCTTCTCTTGAAGTTCCGCGACTATACCTTTTACCTTCACAACGACTGGCATCACTAAGCTCTAGGCATCCATTAAAATCAAATTCAGTATGTGTGCGAAACATCCGAAATGTGTTCACCTTAGTTTACGTGTTCTACAGATATTCGTTCACTATAGCATTTTTAATTTTGGCTGCATTGTACAAAACAGCAAGCAAAATAGCGCTTTCCAGACCGCATGCACCGACATATTCTTTTATTTTATTAGCAAGATTGACAGTAGTGTGGCTACCTTCATTCAAAGTTCAAAGTTTTCATTTACGAAGTGGATTGTTACGTCTAAGAAGCTCTGATTATTTAGTGAGGTCCAACAGTCTGTGGTCAAACACATTTGTCACAAACTCTTCATATAGCGCAGGAATCAGTGTTTTCAAAATGATTTTGCGGCATGGTGGCTCATAATTTGAATTCAGTGCTCTCGAATATGCTAGAAAATCTTCATCTTCAACCACACTGAACGGTATAAAGTCACAAACAAACAATTTCCCCCACCAAAGCCCCTAGTCAGCATAGCAGGTGAGGCTGCCTGGGCGAGGTACTGGTCATCCTCCCCAGTTTCATCCCCCGACCCAGAGTCTGAAGCTTCAGGACACTACCCTTGAGGCGGTAGAGGTGGGATCCCTCTCTGAGTCCGAGTGAAAAACCGACCCTGGAGGGTAAGCAGATTAAGAATGTTAATAATAATAATAATAATAATAATAATAATAATAATAATAATAAGAAGAAGAAGAAGAAGAAGAAGAATCTCTAGGAACGTTTTAGTGTTGAAGTAGATTACTCTGCATTAGTGATGGGATATTCCATTCATTTTACTGAATCGATTCATTTGATTCCGTTCACGTAACTGAATTTTTACAGTGAGCCGATTCACTGCTCATTAGACTCATCGATCCTATTGCATCTGTGTAGTGTGTACTGATAAGACAGCAGCAACAATATTCAGTGCTTGCTGCTGCCATCTGGTCTTCATTCTACGAACTGCTTTCCTATGCGTCATCTAGCTTTCAGATTCTCGATCCTCTTGCAGCAACTTCTTCGCATCAAGTTTTGATGTTACAAAGCCTTCCTCCGACAGTGACAATTCCATTAAATAAGTATATAGAGTTAGATGAAAAATATTTTTACACACAATTATCAATGACCTGCATTTAGAGGTATCGCGCAGGTGGGAGATTTCCTATCAATTGTTTGCCTAATCTTTTCTTAAATGATTTCAAGGAACTTGGAAATTTAAGTATATTCTCGGTAAGTACATAATACAAAATAAATTAGTTAAAAATTGGAATGCAGGAAAAAATAGGTACTTGTGCAATACTGTACACGCTTATTACAGCACAAAATTTACATAGTTAATAATAATAATACTAATAAAAATAATAATAATATTAATAATAATAATAATAATAATAATAATAATAATAATAATAATGATTTATAAAACTTTTTTTTTGCTATTTGCTTTACGTCGCACCGACACAGATATGTCTTATGGGGACAATGGGATAGGAAAGGCCGAGGAAGTGGAAGGAAGCTGCCGTGGCCTTAATTAAAGTACATCCTGGTGTGAAAATGGGAAACCACGGAAAACCATCTTCAGGGCTGCCGACAGTGGGGTTCGAACCCACTATCTCCCGATTACTGGATCCTGGCCGCACTTAAGCGACTGCAGCTGTCGAGCTTGGTAATTTATATAACTCAAATTTTATGCACTACCTTGCGGTTTTCTACAGTCCTCTGAAAGTCACATGTCTATTATGTATTTATACATAATTAGAGGCCGATGACCTCGATGTTAGGCCTCTTTAAACAACAAGCATCATCATCATCATCCTATACTTAATTATATGTAAAAATCGCTGTGCCCACAATAAGTAGCCTGTACGTCTTATGGCAACGGTGAGATGGAGTAGAAGTGGAAAGGAAGTGGCCGTGGCCTTAATTACGGTACATGTGTCAGTGCGACGTAAAGAAACTAGCAAAAAAAACAAAACAAAAAAAAAACATTAAAGTGCATCACCAGCATATGCCTGGTGTGAGAATGGAAAAATCACGGAAAACCACCTTAATGGCTGACGACGGTAGGATTCGAACCCACCATCCCCCGAATGCAAGCTCATAGCTACGCGACCCTAAATGCACGGCCAACTAGCTCGGTCGTCTTTGAAAATGTCTTTTTCTATCAGCAAAATATGTTTTACATATATTTTGTGTATGCTACCCGAGATTTACAGTAAACCACTGATTTTCTGATTTAACATTTTATTTAAGCTATTGAATCAGTCGACTCACTTATTCATTGTCCACGCACACCGGTGATCTCGTGATTCGAATATTGAAGTATTGTGCAATGATGCGACATATGAACTGAGAGAATACCGAGCGGTTCTTCCGAATATAAAACAGACAATTTCGAGGGGCCATGAGCATGAGTCATAGGGTAGGCTAGATATTAATGTTATTGGCTTTACGTCCCACTAACTACTTTTACGGTTTCCGGAGACACCGAGGTACTGGAATTTAGTCCCGCAGGAGTTCTTTTACGTGCCAGTAAATCTACCGACACGAGGCTGACGTATTTCAGCACCTTCACATACCACCAGACTGAGCCACGATCGAACCTGCCAAGTTGGGGTCAGAAGGCCTGGCCTCAACCATCTGAGCCACTCAGCCAGGCGGGTAGGCTAGAGGGCTGAGTTTTATTAACTGTCGATTGTCAACTAGTTATTAAAAACTGATTGATTAAACTATCATAATTTCGTGTGGCTATTTCTAACCGTCTGCAGCCCTTGTAAGGCAGACTCTCCGATGAGGGTGGGCGGCATCTGCCATGTACAGGTAACTGCGTGCTTTTGTGGTGGAGGATGGTGTTATGTGTGGTGCGTGTTAGTTGCAGGGATGTTGGGGATAGCACAAACACCCAGCCACTGGAATTAACCAATGGAGGTTAAAATCCCCGACCCGACCGGGAATCGAACCCGGGACCCTCTGGACCGAAGGCCAGTACACTGACCATTGAGCGAAAGAGTCGGACATTGATTAAAATAATACGGTAAATAGAATAACCTAATAGCCTACTTACAAGCTAGGTACTCTGGAATTATGTATTGACTACCTTTTTAACATAGCGAATAAATCCGTGTATTATTTAGTGGGTTTTATTTCCAAATGAGTTGAGCGCGAGAGTCCGTTATAGCGAAGGATTCTTTCAATGTGCTATGGCTCTGTACCTATCGCTGCAGCGGAAGTACGGCTCCTCGCCAATATCCAATGTACCGATAATGAAACGTGTGTGCGTCGTGTCTCACTGATCCGTGACTGCGTACGATACTTTCAGTGTGCTATGGCGCTGTATGTCTCGCTGCAGCGAAAGTTCGGCTCCGCGCCAATGTCCAGTGTCCCGCTAGTGAGCCGTATGTGTATTGTTTCTCAGTGATCCGTGAGTGCGCACTGTCTGCTTCAAGTCTCAATCAATCAATCAATCAATCAATCAATCAATCAATCAATCAATCAATCAATCAATCAATCAATCAATCAATCAATCAATCAATCAATCAATCAATCAATCAATCAATCAATCAATCAATCAATCAATCAATCAATCAATCAATCAATCAATCAATCAATCAATCAATCAATCAATCAATCAATCAATCAATCAATCAATCAATCAATCAATCAATCAATCAATCAATCAATCAATCAATCAATCAATCAATCAATCAATCAATCAATCAATCAATCAATCAATCAATCAATCAATCAATCAATCAATCAATCAATCAATCAATCAATCAATCAATCAATCAATCAATCAATCAATCAATCAATCAATCCAATTCTGATTTGCATTTAGGGAAATAGCCCAGGTGGCAGATTCCCTATCTGTTGTTTACCTAGCCTTTTCCCAAATGCTTGCAAAGAAATTGGAAATTTATTGAGCATCTCCCTTGATAAGTTATTACAATCCTTAACTCCCCTTCCTATAAACGAATATTTCCCCCAATTTGTCCTCTTGAATTCCATTTTTACCCTTATATAGTGTTCTTTGCTGCTTTTAAAGATACCACTCAAACTCATTCGTCTACTGATGTTATTCCACGCCATCTCTCCACTGACAGCTCGGAACATACTACTGAATCGTGTGCCGTGAGCTCGCCGTTCCTGTGAATCGATTTACTCGGACACTTGAATGAATCGATGCACTGCTTCGAATCATACACTCAGTAGCCAACACTACTGTGCATTTCTTTCCCTCACATGAAATAATAAAGACCATACCCGTATGTCTCCGTCCTGTTCTAGTCACACCCTCTCTAACAGTACAGGATGATGACGACGACGGCGACGACGAACGGCTGTATCACTGGACCGTTTGCAGGTAGCAGTAATGACACTTCCCGATACAGCAAACAGCGAGTCGCAGCGCAACACTCTCATAATAGCAGCGGACCGATAGCAAAGAGCCTCTTAGAGCAGGTTGTCACTGCTCCATTCCAAGAAAATAGGTGACGCGTGCCGGTACATGAGTACCGACACACTTCTAAGATACACTGATACGCCAAAGTAATGGGCTAACAGTATTTAAAAATAATAGTCGGTGGTGCCACTGTGCCGTGATATCTTCGAGGTGTTCATACTTTTAGCAGGTATGATCTGACATGTCTAGAGTGAGTATACATGCAGTCTGTGCTAGTCATGGCAAGGTGATGTGAATTATCGTCTTTTGAACAGGTCATGAGATTGGGGGCCAGGTGAATGGTACATTCCACTGTTGTGCGTCGGGACGAAAATTTTCAATAAAATATACATTCATCTGGTTGTGATTGCCCCAATCACAGGGGAAATGCATGAATCACGCCTGCGACGGTATGGACATGTACACCGTAGCAGTGAAACCTCAGTTGCAATGACTGCCCTTCGACTGAACGTGGAGGGTCGCCGACCTCAAACACTCTGGCTGAATCGGGTAAGGGATGATATGCGGCTCACCAAACTCAGTCCCCGAGACGCGATTGATCGACTGAAGTGGAGGAAACATTGCAAGGAGGCAGACCCCACGTAAGGGGAGAAATGGAAAGATGATGATGACGATCTACTCTAGTTATAAAAGAAGAAGCAGTAGACTACTTGACTTAAAAGGATCATAGCATTATTGAGAATTGTTATTCAAGAAGAATGGATAAAATGTGTTGTGTTACTAATATAATAATTGAGGTTATTGTGAGTAAAATAGAGATTATGAAACGTGAGGAAAATGATCAGTAAATTTCAATAGTCCGCCTCTATGGTGTAGTGATTAGCGTGATTAGCTGCCACCCCCGGAGGTCCGGGTTCGATTCCCAGCTCTACCACGAATTTTGAAAAGTGGTACGAGGGCTGAAACGGGGTCCACTCAGCTTCGGGGGGTCAACTGAGTAGAGGTGGGTTCGATTCCCACCTCAGCCATCCTGGAAGTGGATTTCCGTGGTTTCCCACTTCTCCTCCAGGCAAATGCCGGGATGGTACCTAACTTAAGGCCACGGCCGCTTCCTTCTCCCTTCCTTGCCTGTCCCATCCAGTCTTCCCATCCCTCCACAAGGCCCCTGTTCAGCATAGCAGGTGAGGCCGCCTGGGAGAGGTACTGGTCATTCTCCCCAGTTGTAACCCCCGACCCAAAGTCTGAAGCTCCAGGACACTGCCCTTGAGGCGGTAGAGGTGGGATCCCTCGCTGAGTCCGAGGGAAAAACCGAACCTGGAGGGTAACCAAATTAAGCAGAAGAAGAAGAAGGAGAAGAAGAAGAAATTTCAATATAAGTCAGCTGATTAATGATAGTGGTTACAAAATCGACAGTTAAGTGTGTGTCGGCCTGCACTCACTACGAGATAATACACGTCTGCCACAGAAACTGATATTTCTTTTTAGGTTTCAAGTAGACGAACAATATTTGGAAGCCCGAAATATGATAGGCCCTATCGAGTGCAAAAGTGTGTATATACGAGTAAGATGAGAGAGACGTGGACAATGGTGACTGGCAGGTAGCAATTGTTAGTCCAGACGAGATGGCATAATCTTCTTAAGTAACATGTCTATATCTATTTGTTATTACGAATAGCATTATTCATCTGAATAATGCTGGCTTGTTTAAATGATGAGGGGCTACCTGGCCGAGGCGGTAAAGGCGTGCAGCCTTCGCCCGGAAGGACGGTTTGAATCCCCGTCAGGAAGTCGTAAAATTTTAGAAACGAGATTTCTACTTCCTGAGGTGCATATGGCCCTGAGGTTCACTCAGCCTACACCAAAAATGAGTACCAGGCTAATTCCTGGGGGCAAAGGTGGCGGGCGTAGAGCTAACCACTCTACCAAATCACGTGCCGAGGTAACGAACAATGGAAGCCTTTACCTTCCACTCCTCCAAGGGTCTTCATGGCCTGTACGGAGATGACTTTGCTTTATTTAAATTGTGCTAATTTAATTCAATTAATTTTGAAGTTGATTTTGAAGTTAATACTTGAAGGTGAATGACAGATCTTGACTTTTCAATAACTAGTGGATAACTTGTTGATGGGTGAATATTTCTAATGTAGGGGATGATAATTTATGTCATTTAAAAGTGGAGAAGTGAAGCACTGTACTTAATTGCCATGATGCAGGAATTTTGGAAAGACTGTATCAAAGATAATAATTCGGACATTGTGGATATATCTATAATACTAAAAGGAAGTGTGTGTGTGTGTGTGTGTGTGTGTGTGTGCGCGCAATGCCCAGCCAAATCTACAGCACGCAGAGATCTGAAATTTTGAACATAAGGTCTAGATAGATGGAAGGGGGTCCGAATGCACCTCGAAGCCGGATTTTTCATTTTCGCTTTCATTGGTGATTTTTGAGCGTAAAACCATCGGAAATACGTGTGTTGGGATAATCCGTACTGTCACCAAGACTGAATGCATAGAGTCACTGTGGTGGTGGTGGTGGTGGTGATTATTGTTTTAAGAGGAAGTACAAATATGCAACCATCCTCTATAGATTCATTGCTGCTACGCAACGTAGGTAATACAAGTCAAGGTGCCGTTTTAAATCCATGAGGTAGGAAGCCAGTTTCTTTCCCAGACACGAGGAGCCATATTCAGACAGTATGTGACATCCGGAAGTGTTTGTATGTGTGCGATGCGTGGCCAAATCCACGGAATGGAGATATCTAAAGATGTGTTTTCACAACGACATGAAAAATATAGGTAAATAAACGCTTATTTTCTGTGAAACTACCGTAGACAGGATCTGGAGAAGTTGCTTTGTTCTAGAATATGGCTATTGAAAAAGCGTAAAAAAGTGAAAATGCATAAATAATGCCATGGTAAATAAGTAAATTCATAAAATAAATAAATAAATAAATAAATAAATAAATAAATAAATAAATAAATAAAATAAATAAATAAAAGCATACAAATAAATAAATAAGACGATTCGTGATGCGTCGCATTAAAAAGACTGTTAAGGGATTACAATAGAAGAGAAATGCCAAGATATGAGCAGTGCAAAACAGATCAAGTAATTATAATATTAATAATAAATACATATAATTCAATAATGCCGTTGAGATGACCAGTTCATGACTGAACAACTAGCGTAACGACCTTCAGTTGCGAGACGAGCTGTTTACCTCAGACAGTAGAAGCGATTGAATGTGCTCACGTATGAAGCCTCAAGGCAGTATATTTACTGGCATCTAAAACAACCCGCCTCTGTGGTGTAGTGGTTAGCGTGATTAGCTTCCATTCTCAGAGGTCCGAGTTCGATTCCCGGCTCTGCCACGAAAATTTGAAAAGTTGTACGAGGGCTGGAGCGGGGTCGACTCAGCCTGAGTAGAAGTGGGTTCGATTCCCACCTCAGCCATCTTAGAAGTGGTTTTCCGTGATTTCCCAATTCTCCTCCAGGCAAATGCCGGGATGGTACCTAACTCAAGGCCACGGCCGCTTCCTTCCCTCTTCCTTGCCTGTCCCATCCAATCTTCCCATCCCTCCACAAGGCCCCTGTTCAGCATAGCGGGTGAGGCCGCCTGGGCGAGGTACTGGTCATTCTCCCCGGTTATATCCCCGACCGAAAGTCTGAATCTCCAGGACACTGCCCTTGAGGCGGTAGAGGTGGGATCCCTCGCTGAGTCCGAGGGAAAAACCGACCCTGGAGGGTAAACAGATTACGAACGAACCTAAAACAACTGCTGCGGGACAAAAGTACGCCACCTCGGCATAAAATCAATTATAGTATTATTTATTTAATGAGGCTATGATTCAGGTCTCCAAAATTACACACACATCACTGCACACTGCCAACCACTGCAGAAACACGTAATTATTCAATACATCCTTCTACTCAGGGTTGGTGTCATGAAGGGCATTTGGTCATGAAACCGGGGCAAGTCCAATCCCTAGGTCTCACAAACCTAACAACGTTGGGGTCGGATCAAAGTAAGAAATGGACGTATATACTGCGTTTAGGGAGCTATGAAAATTTAAAGTTTGGCTAGGTCTCGCAAGCTAAATACTGTCTGGATCGGAAGACTACAAGGGTTGAATAAGTGAGGTTCGACAGAATGATGAATGTGGTGAAGCTGGTAGAAGTACTTGGAAGCAATGTCAGACATAGCTAGGGTTCCTGTGGTCTCAAGTATAGAGCCTAGGGTTACCCCTTTTAGTGGCTTCTTGCAACAGGCAGGGAATAGCGTAGACATATACTACACCGCATCAACGGGCACCGGTTTTTGCACAGGTACTCTCAGAAGGTAACAAAAATTACAGCCATAAGTAGCGAAAAGCGTAACATCTAAGAAACTACAGAAAAAAGAAAATTCACAAATTATAGCACCATGTAAAAGGCTGTGGTACCTTTCTCTACACGTGTGTGAATTTCTCATTGAACTCTACGTGTTATTACCAAACCACAACAACGAGCCACTTGGAGACAGGCAAAATGGCGGGTAATCCCTCTCTCAGAAACTGGAAGTGGAAATGTAATGAGAGGTATCTTTCTGTAGTAAATGCAACGACCTACAATAACATAGAGAGGTGGAAGCTCTGCCTAGTTGAACTTAACTGTACGAGCGTTCGTCACGTCTCCAGTGCTCGAGTAAGCAAAGGGACGTGCTTCTCGAATGACGAAAAATGTTGAAAATACGCATTATAAAATTATACATGCAAAATTAAAGGCGAAAGTTTAGAGCATTCATAATAATAGATTGCGAATACCGCCACTTCATCCATGAACTGGCCGCGAAATCGAATCAAGAGAGTTACCCTGCTCGGTTGTTATGGTGTAGTGCAAATTACAATAAAAAAAGAACCGTCGACATTATTTAGGACGGAAATCCTTAAAACGGAAGGAACCTACGATAGGTTTCAACTTCATTTCCCCACCAAGCGAGTTGGCCGTGCGGTTAGGGTCGCGCTACCTGTCAGTTTGCATTCGGGAGATAGTGGGTTCGAATCCCACCGACGTCAGCTCTGAAAATGGTTTCCCGTAGTTTTCAATTTTCGAACCAGGCAAATGCTGGTGCTGTAATTTAATTAAGACCACGATCGCTACCTTCCCAATATTACTCCTTTCCCATTCCTCTCTTGCTGAAACCTTCGAAGTGTCAGTGTGACATTAGAAAACAACCCACCTCATTCTGATCATATTTTAAACGTATTGCATTCCCATGCGTACCACTATAATTGTTTAACGTTATGATTTATTATACTGTAGAGGACATATCGTTTTACCCAATTCACTTAACATATTGGGATTACAAGCTGAAACATAACCTTGAAAGTTGTCCAATATGATGTGCAGCCATATCTTAAATAGTAATATGACTGACATCTACAATAAAAATAAATTTTACAAACAGCAGTAAAATACTGTATTTAGCATACTTGGTGGGCGTTTGACTGATCTGGCCTACATCAAACAAATGCACAAAAACCAGGCACTTCGATTAGTGTAGCCCTACGCTGAGCATACGCCTGGTATTCTTCAAGGTGAGAATTTAACTGTTCACTTCTTACAAATTTATGACGTTCAATCACCACGAACAATCTCTCTGTCGCCTGATCATATGTTCTCTCGCCAACTCTTTTGACAACTCGAAACATGGCTGCTCTTTATGAACTTGCTGATGTCAGATATACATCCCCCTGTGTGTTTGTGAGTGTGACCGAGCTCGATAGCTGCAGTCGCTTAAGTGCGGCCAGTATCCAGTATTCGGGAAATAGTAGGTTCGAACCCCACTGTTGGCAGCCCTGAAAATGGTTTTCCGTGGTTTCCCATTTTCACACCAGGCAAATGCTGGGGCTGTACCTTAATTAAGGCCACGGCCGCTTCCTTCCCACTCCTAGCCGTTCCTTGTCCCATCGTCGCCATAAGACCTATCTGTGTCGGTGCGACGTAAAGCAAAAAAAAAAAAAAAATATTGTGTGTGTGCTTTCTTAATGTCGGAAAAGTGTGTTGGTTTATGGCAATCCAACGTGCTGCCACCAGCATAGATTCACCATCGCTAGGCAACGTACATAAGATAGGTAATACAAGTCAAGGAGCCTTAAGTCCATTGCGTTGGAAGCCATTTTCGTTCCCCGACACGGGAAGCCAAATTCAGTCCGTAATATCCGGAGGTGTTTGTGTGTATTTGTATGATGCCCAGCCAAATGCCCAGCCAAACCTACGGCATGCAGAGATCTGAAAGTTTTGTCATAGGTCGGTGCAGCATTTCACCCATCAGACATGGCTGTGTCAAAGAGAAGTTCTTGCTCCAAGAAATGAAGTTATCAACGTCATCAACAAGCGACTTTTACAAAAATTACCCGGTGTTCTACAAATTTTCAAGTTTATCGACACAACATATAATACAGATGAGGCTGTCAACAACACTCCAGAGCTTCCGAACAACTTGGAGTCACCTGGAGTACCATGAACATCTTAGACTGGATAAGTGTGGCACCACCGATTATCCTTCTTAGGTATATGAATCCTCCTTCCCTCTGTAAAGCAATATTATTATGACTCTCAGTCAAGAAGCTGATGTGGAACATATTGAAGTCACCGTCATGACTGGTTATGCCGCAGGTGTAAGTATTCATTCCTTGGATTCAAATGATATCTTCGGATATACCGTTTCAATTTAGGCATCTGCAGTTCCCCCATTTGTTCGAGATTCGATATGCACATCAACAAGGCACAAAGAAAATCGCTTGAATTTGTAGGACTGCATCATCGGAAACTGTTCTTCTCTTATGGTCCACTGTATGTGGGTTGTTCAAGAGTTCGAATGGCAAACACAATATACAACTTAGCTCTAAGTTGAAGAGTAATTAGTATAATTTATCCGGAAGTTCTGTTATATTGTTTTACTATTATTTGTACCATCCACCAACCCGGTATGTCTTAAGCATCGGAGTTACAATATTTTAAAAATAAAATAATGTAATTAATGCAATTTATGTAAACACGATGTGTGATAAAACATTTTAAATCTATTTCCAAATAAATGGTTTTAAGGTGTTGAATTAATAAACGCGGTTGAAGCCGCGGGTACATGCTAGTTTATTATATAGTTTATGACGAAATAATTCCTACAGTTGATATGATATATAAAAACACTGGGTTGATCAATGAGGATTAAGATAGTGTGATAATTTTCGAAATAGGATGTATTCATAAGGAAATAATTGCATAGCGTCTGTGGAAATATTGAGGAAGAGAAATATGAATGTCGCGTCATATATGAGATGAGTGATTGTGAATATCTGTGTGCATGGGGCTCGTCATTTTGGAAACTCATCGTAAATGTCGATAGTCTTTAAGAATCGACGTAACTTATATTAAACTTCATCATGGTAATATCTATCTAACAGAGGAATACTGTTTTGTTGAGTGTCGTATTTACTAAACGTAGATTGAATATCTAGCGTAGAGCTTATTATATTTTCAGCTTAATCCCATACTGAAGAAAGTACTGTCACTGGGGATTATTGGAGATATGAATCCAGGGTCGTTGTCTTTGAATGCTATTTATTTATGTGTTGATCTTGTTATTTCTTTGAGTTATTTCTGTTAAACATGTAATGCTATTTCTTGTTAATAATATTTACCCATAATTAGTTAAGTGGAGAACTACCAGCAGTTTTCATCGTACTGATGTAGTCATTTCATTCGTTATATGATTATTTAAAGAATGTAAACGTTGTTAATGATTTTGGTGTTATTCTTCATTCAAGCAGAATATAATGATAATTCGAATTATTCGGTCAAATTTCTTAAAAATTAGACGAATTAATTTTTTGAGTACTTTAATTTTGTTGAGGAATAATGTTGGGACAGGTAGAGACATGTTATGGTGACTTCGTAAGCATAAGTCTTACAATTTAAACTGAGAATTAATATTTATTATGATGCATCAATTGAACCAAAATTTAGTTGTAAAATAGTTGTCGTGGTTTGTTTAATTACCGTCACTATATTTAATATTACATGTTTTCTTATTTGATTGAGTTATGAAATTCATTTCTAATCAGTTCGATGCCAATAGTTACGATTGTCAGTGTAATCTAGATCAATCATTGATGAATAATAACTAAAACTGTCTCCGTTGTAAGAGAAAACATGAATATAAATAATTTGTTGTTGTTTTGTCTGTTGCTTCTATACCAAATTCATTTAAAAAATAAATATATAGAGGTCATTGGTGTGTGGGCGTTGTCATTCCGTAGGTATATGAGATATTACGCTTATTACTCGTATTATTCTCGCTATGTATGGACAGGAACAAACTCATTAGAAATATATCCGTCTCCCATAGGTAACTCGAACGCCCTCTCACCTTAATTTTAAAAAACGACCCTCCGTGGCTCAGGATACAGTGCGTCGGGCTTTCATTGCTGGGTTACGTGGTTCAAATCCCGGTCATTCCATGTAAGATTAGTGCTGGACAAAGCGGAGACGCGACAGATTTTTCTCCGGGTGCTCCGGTTTGACCAATAATCTTTCATTCCAACAGCACTCTCCAATATAGTTTCATTTCATTTGTCGGTCATTAATCATTGCCCCAGAGGAGTACGACAGACTTCGGAAGCCGGTATAGCTCCTATCCTCGCCGCTAGATGGGGCTTCGTTCATTCCATCGAGCTCTATAGCTGCAGTCGTTTAATTGCGGCCAGTGTCCAGTATTCGAGAGATAGTGGGTTCGAGCTCCACTGACCGCAGCCCTGAAGATGGTTTTTTGTGTTTTCCGATTTTCACACCAGGCTGTACCTTTATTAAGGCCACGACCGCTTCCTTCCCGCTCCTAGCGCTTTCCTGTCCCATCGTCGCCATAAAACCTATCTGTGTCGGTGCGACGTAATGCAACTTGTGAAAAGTACAAAAAAGACAGCATTCAGTTACGCCTCTGTGGTGTAGTGGTTAGTGTGACTAGCTGCCACCTCCGGAGGCCCGGGTTCGATTCCCGGCTATGCCAAGAAATTTGAAAAGTGGTACGATGGCTGGAACGGGGTCCACTCAGCCTCGGGAGGTCAACTGAGTAGAGGTGGGTTCGAATCTCACCTCAGCCATCTTGTAAGTCATTTTCCGTGGTTTACCACTTCTCCTCCAGGCAAATGCCGGGATGGTACTTAACTTAAGGCCACGGCCGCTTTCTTCCTTCTTCCATGTTCATCCCTTTCAATCTTCCCATCCCCCCCGCAAGGCCCCTGTTCACCATAGCAGGTGAGGCCGCCTGGATGGGGTACTGGTCATCCTCCCGAGTTGTATCCCCGACTCAGAGTCTGAAGCTCCAGAACACTGCCCTTGAGGCGGTAGAGGAGGGATCCCTCGCTGAGTCCGAGGAAAAAAAGACCCTGGAGACTAAGCAGATTAAAAAGAAGAAGGAGATTCAGTTAGTTTCGTGTTTCTCCCTGAATGATACTGTGGCGTAAACGGGTATAGTATATAGGTTGAACATAGTAACGTCCTGATTTTTAATCTGATAAATATCTGCCTAAAAGTTTCTAAGCTGGGGATGCCGATATTGCTAGAATTGCTTTATTTTGCAACTTGTGGAAGTAACTGCTTCCACAGAAGGTCAATTCATATCGAAAGATTGGATACAAATATATAAATAAATTTCGTGTGGCTATTTCTAGCCGAGTGCAGCCCTTGTAAGGCAGACCCTCCGATGAGGGTGGGTGGCAACTGCCATGTGTGGGTAACTGCGTGTTATTGTGGTGGAGGATGGTGTTATGTGTGGTGTGTGAGTTGCAGGGATGTTGGACAGCACAAACACCCAGCCGCGGGCCATTGGAATTAACCAATGAATGTTAAAATCCCCGACCCAGCCGGGAATCGAACCCGGGACCCTCTGAACCGAAGGCCAGTACGCTGACCATTCAGCCAACGAGTCGGACATACAAATATATGGCATACACTGAACATTTTCTATAAGCTGATGCATGATCTTTATTTACGCAACAAAAATACTATTCTTGATCCTTTAATATTTATACGTAATATGTACCTCCCAATTTAACTTACTGTCTAAGTATTTTCAAATATTTGTTTACACTATTATTACATGAATGTTGTATATTATTATTCTTGAAAGTTGTTTATGTTCACATTAATGTGTTATTTATGGTCCATACTGTCCGATATTATGAAGAAATAATTGCTGTAAGGAAACATAAATTCAGGTCTAAAGATTTGTTCTTCAGGCTCTACTTCACCGCTTGAGACTGCGAAATCTGATGTGATCTCGTTAAAACTAGAGACGTCGTTGTCCCTTTATGATTATTCATATTATTTGGAATATTCATGAAGTACTCAGTGAAGATGTTGTTTTTATACGAGTGCATGTTTCTGTGCCTGTTGCAGAGATTATAAAGTGATGTCAGGACGGCACCCATTTAGTACTGGTTAAGTACTAGAACACCTACAATGCGAACAGAGTAATATAAGATTTTACAGCACACATAGTACATCACTTCTCGAAATGCTTACTTAGTCTATTAAAAACCTTGCTTCGATGTTACGTACAGCATTCCTTACGTCCACTTTCCATAACCTGTTTGCGTATTCGTGTGACTGGGTCAGGAATGGAATTAATGTAAAAAAAAATTTTATAAGTTGTTTTACGTCGTACCGACACAGATAGGCCTTATGGCGACGATGGGACAGGAAAGGGATAGGAGTGGGAAGGAGGCGGTTGTGACCTTAATAAAGGTACAGCCCCAGCATTTGCCTGGTGGGCAAATGGGAAACCAAGGAAAACCATCTTCAGGGCTGCCGACAGTGAGGCTCGAACCCACTATCCCTCGAATACTGGAGACTGGTCGCAATTAAGTGACTGCAGCTATAGAGCTCGATGGAATGAACGAAGCCCCATCTAGCGGCGAGGATAGGAATTGTACCGGCTTCCGAAGCCCGTACTCCTCTGGGACAATGATTAATGACCGACAAATGAAATGATATTGGAGAGTGTTGTTGGAATAAAAGATGATAGGTAAAACCGGAGTACCCGAAAAATAATCATGTCCCGTTTCCGCTTTGCCCAGGACAAATCTCACATGGAGTGACCAGGATTCTTGCACGTAACCCAGCAGTGAAAGGCCGGCGCGCTGCCTCCTTAGCCACGGAAGCGCATTCCTTACTTCCCCTATTTTTGCATAATAAATAATATAATGAACTTTAACAATAATCTCATGTACTTTTTATAATTGCATGAAAAGAAAACTTAAAAGGAACGACATTACATCTGGGCATTTAAGTTTGTTAAGACACAAATGTTAAAGGCTCCCTTTCTAAGTAACTTTCTAGACCGCGTTTTATATGTCAATTGCAAGGACGTTAAACACGTAGCATAGTTAGTAAACGGGGTTGCGTTTTGAATTAAGAGTGAAAGAGAAATGATACAGAACCGCTTGTGTAATCATAGGCGTAGAGAAACGGAGGATACACCTACGCTGAGAACGTCATTGACTGAAGATATCGTAATAATATTTATCTTCGTTACTGGAATGGATCGATTAACCAGCACCAGGGAGATCATATCATTAGTTAAATTATTATTATTATTATTATTATTATTATTATTATTATTATTATTTATCGTGTTATTACACTCAGTACTGCCCTTCGTAAACTTCTGATTAAACAGCGAGATGAATTACGGCTTTTCAGCGTCAGCCGTTCAAAGCGTTTCATATTGTAGTAAATACTCTCCAGAAAGAGTTTATTTATCTTAATACGTAGACATTCACGACCACTAAATGACATTATAATAATTTTGAAATTGTAGGTCGCGTAAAATTAATACTCAACTGACGCTGAAATATATAGACTAGTTACAGAAAAATTTTGAAGGTGACGTGGGTAGGTAGAATCATGAATGAAGGGATATTGAATCGAACTGGTGAGAGGAGATCGATTTGGCTAAATTTGAAGAGAAGAAGAGGTAGAATGATAGGACACATCGTAAGACACCCAGGACTTGTACAGCTGGTTCTTGAGGGAAGTGTAGTTGGTAAGAACGGTAGGGGTAGACCAAGGTTGGAATATGACTAGCATTAAAGCAGATGTAGGTTGCAGTAGTAATGTAGAAATGAAAAGGTTAGCACAGGATAGGATATTGTGGAGAGCTGCATCAAAGCAGTCTATGTACTGATGACTCAAACAACACAGGTAAGGATAATGGATTGCTTTCAAATATTGACAAGTGTATCGCTGGCCAGCAATATAGTCTAACGTTCTGACTAACCCCATATTTCCAACCACTTACACTTAATTATTCTGAATTTACCGAGCTCGATAACTGCAGCCGCTTAAGTGCGGCAAGTAACCAGTATTCGGGAGGTAGTGGATTCGAACCCCACTGTCGGCAGCCCTGAATATGGTTTTGCGTGGATTCCCATTTTCACACCAGGCCGCTTCCTTCCCAATCCTAGCCCTTTCCTGTCCCATCGTCGACGAAGACATATCTGTGTCGGTGCGACGTAAAGCCGATAGCAAAAAAAAATATTCTGAATTTCGACATTAACTCGTGTTCAGATTTAGAAAATCATCTGTTCCTAATACTACTCAGCCACTCAAGTTTTCATACTCTGTCTGTGATATCCACCTCGCTCTTGTTCCTCGTTGCAAAGCCTACTTACAAGTAGCTTTACGTCGCATCGACACACAGACAAAAGTCTACTTTTCAACAATGTTCAATACGACGAACGTTGGAGTCGAATAGTTTGGACAATTGTTGTTTGATTGGGATGCGCTCTCCAGGTTATTCGCTGCTCTTCCTCTATTTCCTTTGCTATTTTTAACTTCATTACCCGAGCATTCATGACGACCATAATAATAATAATGTTAGTTTTACTTCCTTCTTACTACTTTTATATCTTTTGGAGGCGTAGAGGTTCCGGAACTATGTCTCACAAGAGTTCCCTTGCGTGCCGGTAAAACTACAGACATGAGGCTAGCGAATTATACACCTTCAGATACCACTGGCCAGGATGGGGCTCAGAAACCCTGTGCTGTATTGTTTGAGCCAAATCAAATGTGATTTCTATTGAACGACAGCAACATGCATTCACGAAAAGAAAGTGTACATAGTCATACGAATTTTGAATGTTTTAACATCTACTTCGTAATATTATTAACAAGTTTTAATTGTTTTATTGAGAAATGTTATGGGGAAATATGATGGAGAAAAACACTTATCCTTTGACATACATTCTGGAATAGTGTTTGTTATAAATATTATTTGACCGGGTGAGTTGGCCGTGCGGTAGGGGGCGCGCGGCTATGAGCTTGCATCCGAGAGATAGTGGGTTCGAATCCTACTGTCGGCAGCCCTGAAGATGGTTTTCCGTGGTTTCCCATTTTCACACCAGGAAAATGCTGGGGCTGTACCTTAATTAAGGCCACGGCCGCTTCCTTCCAACTCCTAGACCTTTCCTGTCCCATCGTCACCGTAAGACCTATGTGTCAGTGTGACGTAAAACATATTGTAAAAAAATATTGTACTTCGTTAGTTTATGTAATGCTGAAAGGAGATCTACGTTTGATGGTAAAGGAGTTCTTTATAGTACGTATTAAAATAAATATTTCCATCTCCAGAACTTAAACATAAAAAGGGAAATACAAGAATCATATCAGGTACTGAAGGCAACGACGTTGACGTCAAATATTATTAAGGATCAGTGGCATTTTCAGCAAGGAACACGATTGTGTCAATGCAGTTCACATATATGACGTAGATTTACTATTTTCTCTATAAATGTATGACCTCAGGTATTACGTTGCAGACCTTCTTGATTTAGGCGACCTGTATACCAACAGTGATAAACCGATTACCAGGTGAAGTTGCGAAGATGGAACTTTCCTGGACTGTCACTTAGTAGGCTAGTGAGGAGTTAACTTAGCTGAGTGAACTCAGAATACACCACCATGAATTACGAAAATTAAAGCAACCATGACATTAAGTATAAGTACATTGCCCTCCGTTCTGATATGACTAGCTATGCCAACATCGAACTCGTGATCTTGGAAGTTTGGGTAGGGCAGTCTTCCACTGATCCAGCGAAGTCTATATCCCTTCTACAATGTGTATATTGAGCCTTTGGGCTGAAGGATGGTTGTATCCCTAAAATATCCACTATTGGCTGCCATGCATAGCCTAGACATTCTTTTAATTTTTGTAGTGGTTTAACAGTGCACTAAGACATCGAAGGTTTTCGGTTGCGCAAAGAAGGGAAAGGACGAAGAATGGGAAGGTCCATCGAGAATGTTTGGGACCAGATTCGACGGCAACTTCGGCCAGTTACAACCACGGCAATGTGAAGGATGAGTTGAGCCGTCTGTGGTAGGACCTTTCTCAGTACAACATCCGAAATATGTATTCCTCTATGCCCGACCATGTTGTCACCTGTCTCCATACTAAGGGTGATCTAAGTGCATCCTGCAAGATGGTACGATGGTATCAGGAAAGTGGGACATTTGACAAGCTAGATGAGTTTGAGAGAGGCTACATCGTCGCACTAACTTCTAGGAGAGGCAGTTTGGGCACTTTGGCGCATTGGTCGCCACTTCAACCGTAATGACTAAACTATGATACTCGTGCTGAGTGTGGTCGGACATTATCCAGCTGGAAAACAGCGTTTTCGACTGGAAGGAAAGCAGAAAATTTTAGAATTTCCTGGACGTATCCCAGGAAAAGTCCCTTCAGTGGGGTGAGGAATTGTAGGAAATGGCACCCTACACCAGGACACCTCTCGTTGGTGCAGTGTGCCGCTCTGCAATGAAGAGTGGATCACTGCGCTGGTCAGGACGTCTCCAGACTGGAATTCCGTCGTCATCTGTATCCAGGTGAACTACGAAAACACGAACCACGCATTCATATAAACGACAATCCATTATGTATAAAACGGATAGTAATCAGTCAAAAAGCTGCGTTCTTGCACCTGCAGGCAGAAACCTCTAATATTAAAAAATGGAATTACCTACGTAAAATGTACTTGTGCTTTATTTATTTACATATTTTACGCCCACATTGGAGCACTGAAATCAATACATTTGAGTTAATTTCTTCTTCTTCTTCTCCCAGAACTTTTTCATCCTCTCCGACCTGGAAGCCCTTTGTGTGTCCGATATAGTATATTGTTTCCGTTCAACTGCTTTTAGTTTGAGACTTATGCTTTTGTTCTTCAAAATCCTTTCCTCTTTTCTGTCTTTGATTTGTTGCCGAGTTATACCCAATTCTTCCAAATCGTCCTGAACTTCTTTGAACCAATTATTATTGATTTTATTCTTCAAAAAGTAATCGAATAGTTGTTTCAATATCCTGGTGTCTGCTAATCTTGATATGTGACAGAAAAAGGAAATTCTTCTTTTACGCATTGTAGATATTATTGATTCACATTCACGATAGACAATGTTGTTAGGCAACAATCTCCACTGTCCATCAACTTGGTGTTTTTTATTAATAATTGTTCTAAGAATTCTTCTCTCAGTTTTCTGTAATTTGTCTGTTGTAGATTTTACATTTAATTTGAATAAAGTTTCACTAGCATAGGTTGCCTCTGGTTTAACTATGGAATTATAGTGTTTCAGCTTAGCGTTTATCGAAAGAGATTTTTTTTTATAGGTTGGCCAGGTAAGTCTTTGTGCTTGTTTAAATTTAGTTGTTCTGTGTTCTATTGCTTCTTTTTCATTTGTGTTCCATGTTATTATTTCCCCAAGATATTTGAATTTCTGAACAATTTTAATCTCTTTATTACTGTTCAGCTGAATAACTGGTAAATCAACTTTAAAAGTTGGCATCATTTCTGTTTTTTCAAATGAAATTTGTAATCCCATTTTTTTAGCTATAATTTCTAGTTGTTCAATTTGAAATTTAGCCTCTTCTATTGTATTTGCAAGTAATGCTAAATCGTCCGCAAAAGCAAGGCAGTTGAGTTTAATATTTCTACCGATCTTGATAGTTGGTTGGCATTTCTTGTTCCATTCACGCATAACCTTCTCCAATGCACAATTAAATAACAATGGTGAAAGTCCGTCTCCTTGTCGAAGTCCAGTTCTTATAGTGAATGATTCTGATAATTCACCTCTAAATTTAACTTTTGCCTTCGTATTTTTAAAAGTCATATTAATGAGGTTAACAAGTTTTTGATGTAAGCCAAATTCTTTAAGGCTTTTTAATAATGAGTCACGATGAATACTGTCGTATGCTTTTTTAAAATCTACAAACGTGATGACCAGACCCTTACTTCGAACTCTTTGGTGCTTCATTATCCATTTTAAACTAATGATTTGATCTGGACAGCTTCTACCTGGTCGAAATCCTCCCTGATATTCTCCAAGTTCTTGGTCGAGTTGTTCTTGGATTCTTGTGTATATAATCTTGGATAAAATCTTGTATGTAATATCAAGTAAGGATATCCCCCGATAATTATTTGGATCGGAGCGATCACCTTTCTTGTGCAGCGGGTGGATTATCGCTGTATTCCATTCCTCAGGAAGCTTCTCCGTGTTCCAAATATCAATGATGTATTTATGTAGGTTTTGAATAGTCTGATCATTAGCATTCTTCCATATTTCTGCTACTATTTGATTCTCTCCTGCTGCTTTGTAGTTTTTAAGTGCATTAATTGCCGTTTTCACTTCATTGTAAACTGGTGGTATAATCTTTTGTAATGGAGTTTTATTTTTTGGGTTAGGATCAAATTCTAAATGTTCCACAGGATCCTCACAATTAAGTAACTCTTTAAAGTATTCTGCAAGAATGTTAGCATTATCCTGATTATTGTGTGCCATTTTACCATTTTTATTTCTTAACATAAGTGTGGGAGGGGTAAATTTAGATTGATATTGCTTGAATGTTTTGTAATAGTCTCTTGTTTTATGCTGATTGAATGTTTCTTCTATAGTGCTAAGCATTTCCTTTTGATAATTCCTTTTAATTGTCCTAATTTCTTTAGCTGTTTGTCTTCTGGCATTAATTAGTTCTTCTCGAGATTTTTCCGTTTTCCTCTGTTGATCATTTATCCATGCCTTGTGTCTTGCTTGAATTGCTTTGTCACATTCCTCGTTCCACCACGCATGTTTCTTTCTCCTTTTGATTGGGGCAATTTCTTCAGCTATGGTTTTAAGTTTGTTGATCATTGTCTCTAATTTGTCATTTAAAGGTGTTTTGGATCTCTCTAAATATATTTTATTATTTATTAAGTAACTGGGATCATAATTTCTCCTTGCTTTGAGATGATTATGTTTGTGTTTCCTTTTTGGTGTTAACTTGATTTTTATTTTTGAGATATAATGATCCGAGTCAATGTCTACCCCACGGAGGACTCTGACATTATAAATTTCTTTATGATAATCTTTATCCATGGCAACATGATCAATCTGAAACTCTCCCAATTTTACGTTAGGGCATTTCCATGTCATAAGTTTATGTGGTCGCCTCATGAATCTGGTGGTTTCCAAAACGAGTCTATGATCTGCACAAAGTTCAATTAATCTTTGGCCATTTTTGTTCGTTAATTTATGAGCTGGCCATTTTCCTACAACTGTGCGATACTTCTTTTCTCTGCCTATTTTAGCATTGAAATCTCCAAGTAAGATTTTTATATGCTCATCAGGGATCTTCGCTAATATGTAATCAAGTTCCTCCCAAAAGTTTTCAACTCCTTCTCTATCTTTATTGTTTTTGTCATTTGTTGGTGCATGGACATTTATTAAAGTATAAGTTTTATTCCCTACTTTAATTGTTAGAAGTGCCATCCTCGAAGATTTTGAAGAAAATTCTTCAATTGAGTCTATTATGCTACTATGAACAAGAAAACCTACACCAAATTGAGGGACATTCTTCATTACTCTTTCTCCTGGAGGTCCTTTGTAGAGACGATAACCTCCTGATTCAATTGGGTCCTGGTCTGTGTTCCTAAGTTCTTGTAAAGCCATTATTAAAATCCTATGTTGGTCCATCACATCAGTTAAATGTTTCAACTTGCCCACCTTACTTAGTGAATTAATGTTTAATGTTGCAAAGTATGAAAATTTTCCTGATTTGTTGAACTTAAGTCTCTTCTTACATTGTTGGGTTAGTCCACTGTCTGTCAGCTGTCTGTCGATTGTCTGTTGGGCTTCCAGGCGCTCCGATTCGCCTAGGTCTTCTACTTGACACCCCACCGATTCCGAGTGGTGTCTTTGTGCAGATCCTTGTTGTTGTTTGTCCACACCGGTGGATTTATTCATTAGAAGACTCATCATCATTGATTGTCTGATCTTTCGATCGAAACATTTCTGACCAAGGTCAGGCTTTACAATTCCAGATGTGATCTGGAAAGGTGATTAATGAAGTATGAATTGGTGATGAATGAAGTGCTACAAGTTCATCCTAGTTGTTCAGGACTGGGAGTAGGCATTTCCTCCATACTCCGCATATGTTATGGTTTTCCCGCCAATACTCGGGTAGCTGATTGCAGTGGTTTCCCACTGGGCGATGGGGTCGCCACATCCCTACGCCAATACTTGTGCTTTAAATACACCCATTTGCAAAAGAAGTTGCGCACCATGAAGGAGCCATCCCAGTGGCACGTAAGTGGATACAGGCATCAGGACATGTTAGTATATAGAAAATGTCAAATTATTTTACCACACCTAAAGTGTATTGCAGCATAACAGAATTGCTGTGCAATCTCAACTTTTCAGGTCACAGTTTACTTTGTATTGCGAATCGAAACAATCGATGAGAAGTTCCAAGATATATAACTCATTTGTGTGGATATTGCGCTGCATGTACACACTGCCGCGTAATTTCAGAGGTTTGGGTTATAATGCTATTTTACTTCGTGCCGTGAATCAGAACAATCGGCAACAGGCGCCAAGTGTTTGAACTCCTTTGTTTGGTTATTTAGTCATGGAATGACATGTTGTTGCTATTTTAGATGGCGGTAATTGTTTATCTCTTGCTGATTCCCATTTGTTATTCTATACCGAAGAGTATCAACAAGAAATTGATTTGCGAGTAGTAGAAAAAGTTCAAATGAATGGGAAAGGTTTTCCGACGTCATTTCCGGTGACCTTTTCTGTAGACTTGTATGTAAAGACAATAGAATAAGCACATGTTCTGTCATTAGTTGGAGAGTACAGTGGTAAGTTTGAAATACACTGCATTGGTCACCTATTTTGAAAATAGAGAAATGATAACAGAAATTTTGATTACGGGACTGACAATATTATTAGCAACTTACTGCTTCCTGGCAATGTTGATACGTCATTACGACATTGTAGAATCGTTCCATATCCATGTTGTTTTGAAAGTCTGCTTCTAACATCTACAGCAAAATTTGGAACTGGCATATACCAGTGTGTAATACAAAAGTGTTTTATTTTAGGTTTGGAAGTTATACCAGCGGCACGGACAAGACAGGTGTTACCAAATGATCATGTCATTTATCGTGAATTAAGTTGCCTTCAAATGGAAACTTCTGTGTAATATTTGAAAATCGATTTGCGCAGCAAATTGCCTGTATAGCCTAAGGGCTGAGAAAATTACAGGTATGTTGGTCGAAGCTCCCATTTCTAATGCAAATACAGCGCTGCGCGTTGATATTCTGTTCAGAGACCTTATGAACAGTAGTATTTCGTTTGGTGATCAGAGCTTGTCGGTATTTTAGCCGGATAATTCCAGTACTTTCACGTACGACAAAATAAACAATAATTTCAATTTTTATTTTCTCCATGTTTATCATAACTTAAGGTAAACCAGTTGTTCAAAAACATGCGCACAAAACTTGATGAACTAGAATTCTCTAACTTACTACTAAAATTATGCTAGGAGATTATTGTCACTTAATCTTCGAAAACCACTTCACATAGCAAATTACCAATAACTACAGGTATATTGGTTGAAGCTCCCGTGCCTAATGTAAATGCAGCACTGTGGTTTCGTATTCTTTTCAGAGACTTTATGAGCAGTAGTATTATTGGAGGAAAAATATATATATATTTGCTAGTTGCTTTACGTCGCACCGACACTGATAGGTCTTATGGCGACGATGAAACAGGGAAGGCCTAGGAGTGGGAAGGAAGTGGCCGCGGCCTTAATTAAGGCACAGCCCCAGCATTTGCCTGGTGTGAAAATGGGAAAACACGGAAAACCATTTTCAGGGCTGCCGACAGTGGGGTTCGAACCTACTATCTCCCGAATACTGGATACTGGCCGCACTTAAGCGACTGCAGCTATCGAGCTCGGTAGGAGGGAGGAAAAATAATTGAAGCTTGAAGGTACTTTTGAAAATTCTTGGCAATACTTTCACATACCACAAAATAAGAATAATTCAAAATAGTATTAAGTTTTATCCGCTTTGGTTATAATTTAAGGTAGATCGGTTGTTAAAAAAACACATGGACAAAACTAGATGAATTCCCTAATTTCTTGCTCATATTGCTAAAGGAGATTGTAACTTAAACAGTGAATAATCAGAAATTTCCAGTCATACATTTACTATCAAGGATAATAGTTGAAGAAAACATTACTTCAGAATTTTTTATTACAATATTCTGGACTTCTTCTTCTTTTCCTGCCGTTTTTTCCCACACCTGTGGGGTCGCGGGTGCGAACTGCGTCGCACATGTGGATTTGGCCCTGTTTTTACGGCCGGATGCCCTTCCTGACGCCAACCCTCTATGGAGGGATGTAAGCACTATTGTGCGTTTCTGTTGTGGTTGGTAGTGTAGTATGTTGTCTAAATATGATGAGGAGAGTGTTGGGACGGACATATACACCCAGTCCCCGAGCCAGAAGAATTAATTAGAAGCGATTAAAATCCCCGATCCGGCCGGAAATCGAACCTGGCACCCTCTGAACCGAAGGCCAGTACGCTGACCATTCAGCCAACGTGTCGGACTTATTACAATATTCTGGTAATGTGTTGAATTTTTCTAAATTTTCTATTCTTGCCAACAAAAATGGAAAAATGGAAGTAATCGATACTAATGTCATAAACCGCAGACATTCATCAGCGTAAAGAGTGGTAAAAGTAATTTTTAATAAACTGTTTCGAATAATACGAAAAATGGAGTTTGCTGCAATTTTTTCGACATATCTCTAAAATGGACTAAAACTGATTGACAAAACATATATTCAAGAAACTTTGGGAGAAAAACTCAACAACAGGCTGGATACAAGAGGACAAGAAAGATTTAGAAAGAAAGAAAGTAAGAGAAGAGGAAACTGCAGAAAGAGAAATTGTAATTAAGAAAGTTTTAAGAATGAAAGGATTCCAAGGAAGAATGGAAAGGGTGGTCTGAAGAGAGAAGAATAAAACATAGTGCAATGATGAAGGAATACTGGGAAGAACAGAAGAGGAAAAACGAGGAAGAATGAATTGGTCCCTAGCAAGCCTCATCGTAAAGAAGAAGAAACTATTTCGAATTAAATGGCTTTCCGCCCCCGATCACACTGGAAACCGGTGCTGCTGTGATGTTATTAAGAATTTTCAATTATATCATTGACCTGAAATCATTACTGGTGTAAGGATATGCCAAATGACCCTGATTCCAAGAATCAATCTAACACTGCCAGACATAACATATTTTCGCCATGCATTTTTCGTGGAGATTAACAAAGCAAGACTGAAAACTGCAGATTGTGTAGGTGTATCTATCCCACCCGTATTTACTCATGGCCAGTTATATGCTGCAATATCTCGAGTGTGTTCCTTGAGTAATTTCAAAGTGCAAACAGTAACTAAAGGTCAGACAGATCTCAATGTGACATTTATAAAGACATGCTTTAAAGTGAGCGCTGGATGCAATGAATGCGAGGTCCTTTGCTTATCATTTACAGAAAAAAATATTTTATAAATTTATTCCAGCATTGCATGCAAATATTCTGCTTATTTCTTCCACGTTTCCATAAAACCCATCCGTCAAATTTCGACTGTGTTGGCCTAGTAGACTATTAAAATATAAAATAGTATTGGTTATGGTTTTGTTTCGAATAATTCTGAAATTCGTTTAGGTATTTAAACTGGTATGACTCTAGCTTGAGAATCCGTGGTTTCCCATTTTTAACACCAGGCAAATGCTGGGGTTGTACCTTAATTAAGACCACAGCCGCATCCTTCCCACTCCTAGCTACTTCCTATCCCATAATCTCCGTGGGACCTATCCGTGTCGGTGCGATGTAAAGCAATTTGAAGGAAAAGAATTCTACCTTCATAGTATCAATTAACTCACCATTCACTCGACTTTACTTTGTAACGTAGGAGATGAACGTCTTCCAAAGATGTAGTTGTAGAATCTAGAGTTACGAGAACCCCTGGTTTTATAATAATAATAATAATAATAATAATAATAATAATAATAATAATAATAATAATAATAATAATAATAATAATTTTTGTTCTTACCATTTATATCTTTACAAGTTCCACTTTTGTAGGTCGTTGTTAAACCTCGCATTACCGACCGGGGTATTCTGACTATCCCAGGATAATTTTTCCCGCTAATAATTTTATCTGAAGAGCTACTACATACCTGTGCTTTCATTACTTTGTCCTGAAATGACTGAAATGTAATTTACACTCGTGACTGACCCATTTTTTTGTCTTCTAGTTATTAAATGACGGATATATTGGTGGGGTTGTGAGACTACCCCGCTTGGTACGAATTGTCTTATTTTCCCGTTTGTAAAAATGAAGGATTTCCGAAATATTTCTCTCCTTCATCTACGTTATTTAATTTTTACATTGTTGAATTTTACGCTACAACCATTATTTACCTCAATACATACATTGATATCTCCTGTTCCAGTTACTATTATGGTTGACTTGAATTATACGTTCGCTGTTGTGCTGAAATTACATTATTATAATAGATTTCAATTGCAAGTAAAAATATTACAGTAAATCACAAAATGGTATTGTGGTAATCATAATATCCCGCTTGGTAAAATAAAGGTGTCGAATAGCTTGGACATGGGAGCGTTAACTTCCTAACAAAGAACAGACGATTAAAATACGTCCTATGACTATTCATTGTCTTATTCTAACCCCTCTGTGGGTGGGGGCGGTAGAATAACTCCCACGGTATCCCCTGCCTGTCGAAAGTGGCGACGAAAAGGGGCCTCAGGGGCTCTGAACTTTGGAGCGTGGGTTGGCGTCCACGAGCCCTCAGCTGAGTCCTGGAATTTCTTCCACTTACTTGTGCCAGGCTCCTCACTTCAATCTATCCTATCCAACCTCCCTTTGTCAACTGTTGTTCTTTTCCGACCGCGACGCTATTAGGTTTTCGAGGGCTAGGGAGTCTTTCATACCGAGCTCGATAGCTGCAGTCGCTTAAGTGCGGCCAGTGTCCAGTAATCGGGAGATAGTGGGTTCGAGCCCCACTGTCGGCAGCCCTGAAGATGGTTTTCCGTGGTTTCCCATTTTCACACCAGGTTAAGGCCACGGCCGTTTCCTTCCACTTCCTAGGCTTTTCCTATCCCATCGTCGTCATAAGACCTATCTGTGTCGGTGCGACGTAAAGCAAATAGCAAAAAAAAAAAAAAAAAAAAAAAAGGAGTCTTTCATTTTCACGCCCTTCGTGGCCCTTGTCTTCCTTTGGCCGATACCTTCATTTATCGAAGTGCCGGACCCCTTCCATTTCTTTCTCTCTGATAAGTGTTATATAGAGGATGGTTGCCTAGTTGTACTTCCTCTTAAAACAATAATCACCACCACATTATTATCATAGACATCGTGAAATCAATTTCCCAAATTTAGACCGGTCTATCACGTAAAATATTATGATTTGTACTAAGATATTTTTTGGGTTAATTTGATAAGTAATTCAACAAGGAATATGCCCTTAATATAATGCACATTATGTTATGACTACTATATACGTATGTTACAGTAAGAGAAATGTACTGCTACTGTAATTTTCATAATTTGAGAGGTAGTGTTCCATATTTTAAATATCTTCTATTTGTTACAGTTCGTGGACGGTTGGGAACTCAATCAACAGTTCTTTCCCAGCGCAGAAGATCACTCAAAACCACTCAACATGCGATATCGAGAATTTTGTGGTCCGCAGAAGCAGAAAGAGATATTCCAGTCGTCACAGAACGCTGCCTTGGTGCAGTACCGCATTCCCACCGCAGGGAGAGGTTTCAGCTTCCGCGTGCGGTTTCCACTCAATTCAACTCGTAAGTCTTGTTTCGTAGCTGATGAGTAAGTGAACATCTGCGTCATGGAGGAATACAATTTCAAGGTATTATCAGTGGACCGCAGATAAATATATGTTAATTTTACTGTGAATGGATCGTACAGAAATACATGTTACAAGTATTATGACTGGATCGCAGATGAATACATATTTAAAAAGTATTATTAATAGATCTCAAGGGATGTTTTATGAAGTTATTAACATAGGGGTTTTTATGGTTCACACCATAAAAATATTCTGTGGCCCAGTTTCTGGGTCTATGATTCACCACTTCATCCCGTGGGTCAGTACAAAATGCACTGGATGACTCAGAAGCCAGGTGGTAGATACAGAGTGGGTCTCGGCCCATAAGTGGCCACGGCTGATCCGTGGTCCAACAGCTCTGCGCTCTGACCGGCCAACCGAGCAGAGGAGGGGTGTCTACGGCTCTACCGTGGCTGTACGCCCCTGCATTCGGGAGACGGGACAGGGCTGGACCTAATGGCTGGCCCCAACCGTCGGCTGTCCTGAGAATGGTTTTCTGTGGTTTTACATTCTCCTGCACTAAGGCAAATGCCGGAACAGTTCCTAGTACAGGCCACGGCCGCCAACTCCCTCACCTTCTCCGAGCATCTCCTTCACCGTAACAAATCTCCTGGCTGAGAGACGGCGTCACCGTCTAAGAGGCCCGCATACCCCTTCAGGGGAGGAATGAAAACATTTTAGTAGTAGTCAGAAGCCAATCAGATCTTCGGCAGACTCTGCGGCTCTCCTTGTCACTTTCAAGAACCATAATCATACGCACATACACGGTGTATCAATGATGATGTTACAAATATTCTGGGTTGATGGAAGAAGGCAAATGAATCAATTTGAACCATATTTCGGAAGCGATCGAGTCAAAAGTTAAGCAAAATTCCACTCATTTAAGTCTGTTTACCTGCACAAGTTTCACGAGCTGTCCATTTACAACAACGAAATGGCGTCCCTCTGCGTCAACGAGGCATGGCATCGTCACACAACGTTCCATCGTGCCCGTTCGAATGTCCCCGCTGTCGTTTGAACAGCGTCGTAGGCAGCGAGAATTCTTGGCAAAAAATCCCTTTCAGTCTCGACAGGTGTCTCATATACAAGGCTTTCCACATGGCCCCACAATAATAAATCAAGTGGGGTGAGATCAGATGAACGAGCGGGCCACCTCTTCCATTCCACTTTGCAGGGAGTGTCCGATCGAGCTGTTGAGTTATGATCCTACCCTCTTCTGCTCGTCGGTATTGTCTACAGTATTGAACTCGTAGCACATGTAGTGTATCAGACCGATTTTTATTTAACTTTTGACTGCTGGCTGCAGTGGTGTAGTGGACACAGCGTTGGTCTACTAATCCACAGTTAACGGGTTAGAACCCGACTGAGATCGGTGGCTTTTAAGGGTGTTTAAAGGTGATAACACTATTCGTTGGCTTCCGGCACGTTAAAGAACTATTGCGGGACAAAATGTCGACATCCCGGTGTCAGTTAAGAACGGACTAACGTTAAGCAAATTGTATTATTAATAAATGTTGACCCGAATGTTACCGGACTACGGTTCCTCTGAAACTGATCCATTTGCCGTTTTACATCAACATCATCCCGGATACACCTTGTATATGCATACGTATTAATTATGGACAGTTTTATCTATCAGTAGGTAGGCTTCTGTGGGTTAAATAAGGTTTCTACATTAACCAGTTTGCACCTTGCACGGTGATATCTTTAGTTCCTCATCTGTTATCTTCACATCATTAAAATCTGAGTCTAAACAACATCCCCATGGGTTTCCTCTGCGCTTCTTCCCCTAGGTATCTTATTCTACACCATTCACCTCACATGGCCCTACCACCAAAGCTCACTCACAGTTTTATTAATCGAATTCATGCCTAACTTCGCCTTTATATTCTCACTGTGAATACACTCCTGCCATTGTTACCTCTTCGTAGCTTCGGCAATCGTTCTCACTACATTCACCTTTGTTACTTGGAATTTTTGAATAAGATACCGTTAGTCCACCAAGTCTCCACTCACATATAGCAATTTTGGTCCGAAAAATGAGCACTCGGACAACATTATCTTTACAGCGCTCACTTTTCGGACCAACATTCCTACATAATGCCGTTGATCCCAACTGAGAGCTCATCGCATTTGCTTTTGTGCACTTAACTTGATCTCACTTACTACACTATCATCCTCGGCATTTAAATGATCCACCTGTTCCATTTTCATATTCTCCTTCCGATACCAATCCCATTATGTTTCTTGCCAGCTGATATCGCTTTAATTATGAAACTGCTTGCTTGTTAAAGAGACTTTCTTACATTTTTCCTTTTTATAATAGGCTTTACGTTGCACCCACACAGATAGGTCTTATGGTGACGATGGAGCAGAAAAGGGCTGGGAGTGTGAAGGAAGCGATCATGGCTTTGATTGATGTTTAGTCCTACCATTTGCCTGGTGTGAAAATGGAAAACCACGGAAAACCAGCTTCAGGGCTGCCGACAGTGTGGTTTGAACCCGCTATCTCCCTAATGCAAGCTGAGGGCTACGTGACCTAAACTGTTCAGAAATGTTAAATAAATTCCTATTCCAAACTGTAGTAATTAATCCTTAAAGACCCGTATTGACTACAGTATACTACACAGATAAACAAATGGCTCTCTTCATGTAAATCGTGATGAAAGGTATAAATAACTTCTTCTTGTTCAGGTCAACTAAACCTCCAGTACTTTTAGTTTCGGCAGTGTTACTGGTTACAAATTTTAAACATGGATCTTGTTGCAGAGTAATTTTTAACTGGATAATCATTGACTCAGACCATTGGATATAAAACAAATCAAACAGATACGGTAATTGGAATTAGACTCATTTTTCTAATAGTCTTCGTGAAAACATGAGTAATTGAATGAGTGTACGATTATGTTTCAGCATGCAACATACTATTGGAAGGCAAGTCGGACGTATACACATTAAGGAACTACGGGAAGGCGGTGAACTGTACGCTACTGGCACTTTATCCAGCCCACATTAGGGTGCTGTCTCTGAGTGTGGGGCTCGTTGATCCCCATCGGCACCTAGACGTCGAAACAGGAACTATACGGAAGGTAAGACAATGCCTACAACACTAAAGCCATTATTTTACTATTCAGCCATAAAATAGACACATTGTTTAGGTAACTGACTTTAGATAAGCTGACACTCAATTTATACAGAAATGTATGGGTTCATTATAATATTAACATGAATGATGTCACTGACCTTATAGATCATCTTCCACCTCCCTTCCTCTTGTTGGGAGATATTAACGCCCATCACCCCACATGGGGCTCTGAGACGCCTTGCCCCCGGGGAAGAGAGCTGGAAACATTAATAACATTATGTATTGTGAACACAGGTGAAGGTGAACACATCATTCGTGTTAATATTCACCTCATTGATTTTCAGTTTCCAGAAATCCAGATTTGACGCAAGGCAATTAATAGGCAAAGTTACTAATTCTCTCCAACTAAGTTCTCAAAACTGGGAGATGTTCATTATTTAGCAGTACATCCACATTTCATCCAGGGTTATTAGCCACTGTAGTCTAATGTGGTCCTGATTCCAATGCAATATTAATTAATATCATTCTATTTCGGTGTCATATAAGAAGTTTTAACATATATCCAAGAAGAATTTAGTAAGCAATACCCTACCGATTTTGCCAGTGCCGTAGGATAAGTAGAGTCCTTCGATAATCCTAGACCATATAAGATGATTCAAGTAATGTACTGTATACGAATTAAGGGAATTATAACATTAAATCTGAATGTAACTAGAAGTAATGTATTGTATGAAAAATCATTATGTACATGATTAAAATGTTAATTTGTAAATATGGGAGTGAATTAAGAAATAATGTGAGTACAAATGCCATAGTAGTGCCAACGTTCAGACATAAAGTATGTGTATAATACAATGGATATAACAAAGCTTCATAGCATTAATCTTTTTTTAAATTTCAAAATTTCCTCAGTGGATATCTTAGCTGACTTGGACGCGAAGAAGTTATCCATGTACTTTTGACAGTGTTGATATTAGGAACTAATATACAACTGAAAATATTTGACAGAGCCCAAAACAAGTAAGAATCAGATGTGGCAATGTACGGTCGATATTATAGAGGCGTAAGACATAACAGACAATCTTTTCCAATCTTCTATAGTTCTCAAATGGTATATCTCGGTGGAACACTGTTCTCGCTAATTCTGGACTCATCCATTAATATTTAGGAATAATTAATCCAGTCGTCTACAGTACAATTCCGAGTCTATTGTCTGATTTCTTTGGAGTAGGTGATAATAAAGTATGCTTTACAAAATAGTAGCCTTACTCGAAGAAAAATCCCTCCTCTTATGGACGAATAGCATTATTTACCAGAAATAGTACTTCCATATACCTATACTCACATAGATTTTACTGATATCAATTGAACTTAACTGATATGCGCTTTCAAATATCAACTTGCAAATAATTTCATCATACGTATGTATTTACAAAGTGTAGAAGTATGTAGGGATTAGTGACGTGCATTGTTCGAACTTGAGTCAGGGAACAACGAGAGAGCAATATGTGCCTTGCTGCTTATGCAACCACTATCACGCATGAGTGGAGCGTGTAAACTAAAATGCCCGAGTTTTCTCCAATTCGTTCGACAAGGCATGTTCGGAGCATGCGAAGGGAGAATGACCTTGCTTGCTTTTCTGACGTTGCAATCAATATGATTCATCCTGATATGAGTCACGCTCCATGGCTAAATGTTTAGCGTGCTGGCCTATGGTTCAGTGGTTCCTGGGTTCGACTCCAGGCCGGGTCGGGGAACTTAACCTTCATTGGTCAATTCTGATGGCTCGGGAGCTGGATGTGTGTGCCATCTTCATCATTAGAATTCGTCATAGGTAGGGGCCCTATACGTCATCAACTCCAAAGACCTGCACCAGGCCTCTTCGAAGGCCACACGACATTATTATGAAGATATGAGTAAGTCCTTGTTTACAAAGAGCAAAGGTTTGGAATTCAGAGGTATGAAATGTCGTATGGCTTTAAGTGCCGAAGTGCCGGGAGTGTCCAAGGACATGTTAGGCTCGCCAGGTGCAGGTCTTTTCTTTGAAACCCGTAGGCGACCTACGCGTCGTGATGGGGATGAAATGATGGAGAATGCAACTCATACACCCAGCCCCCGTGCCAGCGAAATTAAGCAATGATGGTTAAAATTCCTGACCCTGCCGGGAATCGGATCCGAGACCCCTGTGACCCAAGGGCAGCACGCTAACCATTTTGCCATGGGGCCGGACAATTCAGGAAAGGGTGATGGAATGTTTGGTTAAGAGACGATGGATTCAGAGTGGTTCTCGGCACACAAGTGGCCATAGCTTGTCCGTGGTCCAACAGCTCTGCACTCAGTCGGGCCGACCGAACAGAAGAGGGATGGCCACGGCTCCACCTTGTCTCTACGCCACTGTATTCGGGAGACGGAGAGGGACCGGATCACACCGTCAGCTGTCCTGAGAAGGTTTTTGTGGTTTCCCATTCTCCCGGTGAAAGGAGCACGAAATTATTCTGTCTACACTGTCAGTATCTGCCAGACGTAAGTTGTGCATACCAGCAAGCAGCGAAAGAAACTCCAGTAAAACGGGGATGCTTTTAAGGAGTAGTAGGAGGTATTTAGACCCAGAACAAGTCAATGACTTGTTATTAATTCATAACAATCATAACAGAAGGTTTGCAATTCATCCCAAATTGGAGCTAGAATTTTGCACTAGCCATATCTACTTGGATAGAAACCTTGAGCAAAGAGAGTTTTTAAAATTAATTTTGAGGTTTATATTTAACTTTATGTGATATTATAACTTAATAATTTGCACAGTTTGTATAAAATGTCTTTTGTGTGTCTAGCAGTAGAATATATGGCTTATGCATTAATCATGTGTATTTAGTTAACGTGTATAGAGCAGTGATGTACTCTTTCCAGGAGGAATACACGTGGCAGGACGTGAACTTCATTGACCATTTCTCCGACATGAGTGGTATTTACTACATTATTTCCTGTTTTGCTTACATGCGACGGACAAACACAGTCTAAAAATATGAGTTACTATTGGTATTATCATGTCCGACCATGAGTCCACCATTACGGCAAAAGCGTAATATTTCGAGAGATAAAGGCACAGGAGATAAACTTGAGTACGGCTAAACAAGAACGAAGGGAGACGAGCACTTCTACCTGTGACTCAGACAGCGCGTGAAGGAGCGAGTATCAAGGGGAAAGTTCGATGGAACATAGCTCGCCTCGCCTCTGAGAAGCGAAGTTCGGTCATGACCATACTCGACAAATATCATCCGAGCATATACCGTGATTTGCATGACACTAGTACGGATAACTCACGCACGCACATACCTAGGTATGTATGGAAAATCCAGTAGACATTATGGATACTAATAATAATTTCGTGTGGCTATTTCTAGCCGAGTGCAGCCCTTGTAAGGCAGACCCTCCGAAGAGGGTGGGCGGCATCTGCCATTTGTAGGACACTGCATGTTATTGTGGTGGATGATAGTGTTATGTGTTGTGTGTGAGTTGCAGGGATGGTGGGGACAGCACGAACACCCAGCCCTCGGGCCATTGGAATTAACCAATGAAAGTTAAAATCCCCGACCCGGCCGGGAATCGAACCCGGGACCCTCTGAACCGAAGGCCAGTACGCTGACCATTCATCCAACGATTCGGACAAAAAGTAAACTCGTGTCCTCTTCCTGAGGTAGTGCAGCTCATTTCAGGCACACCTCCAATGGAGGTGAGCTGCATGTACCCTTTCAACCACATACCAGCCCTCGTGCCAGTTTTAAATTCCTGGCAGTACCTGGAATCGAACCCGAGCCCCCGAGGACGGCAGCTAATAACACTGACCGTTACGCTACGGAGACGGATATATACATTATTAGCAGGATTGGTTGTTTATTGATATGCCTGAAATTACAGATGACCTCAAAAATCGATAATACTACAACAAATTCATAAATTAATAGCAGATATGAACAAAGGAAAAACCTCAGTGGCTCAGGCGGCAGCGTGTCGGCCTCTCACCGCTGGATTCCGTGGTTCTAATCCCGGTCACTCCATGTGAGATTTGTGCTGGAGAAAGTGGAAGTGGGACCGTTTATTTTCCGGGTATTCCGGTTTTCCCTGACACCCTTCATTCCAGCAACACTCTCCAATATCATTTCATTTCATCTGTCAGTCATTAACGATTGCCCCAGGGGAGTGCGACAAGCTTCGGCAGCCGGCACAATTTCTATCCTCACCGCAAGATGGGGTTTCATTCATTCCGTCCTGACCCGGTCACTGACTGGAAAACAGATTATAGATTTTCTTTTCACGAAATAGGTAATGATATATGTTGTAAAAAAGCAGAAAGGAAGCTTGAGATTTTTGGTGCTTGAGTACACTAACATGAGGATGAATTTATAGTAAATGATGTCTCAATATATTGGTGGATCCTATCAATAATGTGAGAGCAAAGATGTGGATGACGTATTTCTGATTTTTAATCTGTTGCTGAAGTCAACAAGAAAAGACGTAATTGCACCTCTGGCTCCGGTCAGAATTCCTACGACTTTCAGGTTCTTGAGGTGATATCCATTAAGATAGTACAAGACACACGGGTTGATCCATTCTTTTCGCGTACAATGCTTCTGTAGTTTCGGAACTGTATATGGACAAGTGACCGTTACAAGAACATGAAATGGGAATAATTTCTAGATAACACATGCGACGCCAGTTTTAAATATCTCATAGTTAAGGGTATTTAATTAATTAATTAATTAATTAATAATACGCGTCCAAGGTATCTATTTTACATCGTTAAATACAAATATCTGTGTAAGTATACAAACTACATTACTAGATGCAATGCGAGGATCATTATTCAGCAATCTTGATGGCCTTATCATTAGCAAGAATTAGATCGTTCAGGAAGGTTTCTGCAGATCAACAGATGTTGTAGGTCCTGTAAATCACCATACTCGCAACGCTCGTCTTTAGTGTATCCCCATTTCTTCAGATTCACCCAGCATCGAGACACTCCAGTTCTCAGCCTACCCAACGTCTTCCACGTAGCATACGGCAAATGGTAGCCCGCCGCAGGTACCTCCCAATTCTCTTCAGGTAACGAATCTCGCTACAGTTCGAGTCGACACTTACTAGGTGATGATGTAATTGCCACCGTTGACTGCAAGAAGCTTTTTCTTGATCTTAGCCTTGAATGCTGTTGTTTATGTCTGTACAAGGGATGTCTAGGGTCAGATTACTGCTGCTTCTTCCCCATTTCCGCAGCCGTTCTTTTCCGAGTATCTGGTGGTGCTATCCCCGTAGTACAGAGTAAAGACCAATAAATCTAGAAACAGGATTCTCACGTCTATATGATGTCATCGGATTATGCAGTAGTGCCCCTATCCTGAAATACTGGAATGACATTTAGTGTAGCTCTGGATTCCAACGTAGTAGCATCTCGTGTGAGCTGTAGTTACATTTATCTTAGTGACTTCCATATGTATACAGCGAAGAACAAATCAGATAGTGAACAGTTGAGAAAATGGTGCTGTGAAAAAGTGTGAAGCCTTTCCCTCGCAAAATGTGACATATCGTCGCTGCCAGGACAAAACCTCCTATGTGAAATATTTTAACTTAGAACTTTGGCCGGTAAGGTTCTGTCATCTAAGGTGCAATGTTGTGTGAATATTTTGAAGGCATTCTCGCTCTTCATAATGCATGTGTTGCGGGTCAGTATATCTCCAAAAATATTATCACATAGGAGGTTTTGTCATGGCAACGACGATATGGGAAATAAATGGCTTTAGATTTATCAGAAATGTATCCGATGGGTACAACATATGCCATAAGTTAAAAAAAAATCGAAGATCACTGATATCGAGCGTCAGAAGGCTTATCGGGAGCGTCTCATATTTAAGGCGGCCGAGCGACGTGAGGCAAGCTCCGTGCTACTGGAGCCCCACTTCAACGTAGGCTACTTCTCATTTCACAGACGTATTATACTCCCAATTTTTCTGGAAGATGTTTACTTTTTTTTACAATCTATATATATAAAATAAGAGTTTTGTCTGTACATTGCTTAGAATTTGAAAAGAATGGTATTTCTGTATCGGTCATGTCCATAGTAATAAGGAAATGCACTTTTTTCTTTTCCGTAATTTCTGTCTGTCTGTCTGTCTGTCTGTCTGTCTGTCTGTCTGTCTGTCTGTCTGTCTGTCTGTATGTATGTATGTATGTATGTACACGCATCACGAGAAAACGGCTGAAGAGAATTTAATGAAAATCGGTATGTGAAGTCGGGGAGTGGGCCTCTACAATCTAGGCTATAAATCATTTTACTCACGTTGAGTGAAATGCTAGTTTAGGGGAAGACCTAAAATTTAGTTCTGAAATATTTGTTATTAGTCGTCCTATCGATAAATACTACATAACTGAAGTTATATAGAATTCAATTTCCGATCATTTATGTCATACATTGTTACAGTAGCGGCTTTGATAACACAGATATTCATGAATTTGTATTTTTGTTGCCAAGTCCATATCAACGCCGAGCCACGAGAAACTGGGTTAACAGAATTTAATGAAAGTCGGTATATTGAGTCAGAGAATAAGGAACTACAGTCTAAGTTATAAACAATTGTATTCGCCCTGTATGAAATTGTAGTTTAGGGGAAGGCGGCTAAAATTTAATTTTTAAATACCGGTACCTATGTTATTGGTCCTATCAAAAAGTACCTACTACATAACAAAAGTTATTGAGAATACAAATTCCGACCATTTATGTTTTATTCAATTTTACCGTATCGACTATGATAAGAGTGGTATTTGAGAGTCGGAAGAAAACTAACTATGAAGGCCTACAATATTGAAAGTGCATAACATTGATCAACAATAACATTACATTGACCATTGTTTGTGGTGATGTTCTTTCTCTTATGCTGCCGCTCAACTCCGATAGATGGGATTACTGATGTGTATAGAGTATAATAGCCTGATTGAATATTGGCGGGAAAGAGCTGGGGAGTTAGAAAACTTTCGTCTGTCGCATGTCATTTCTCTGGTTCATACATTTTCTGATACTGCTGGTAGGTAACACACTGGTTCATCATAGTATATCAGCTATTCGAACCCTACTCTGACGAGCTGTTTTGAATGAGCAGTGTGCACTCTTTAGGCAGGTCACTTAGTAGTAGTAGTAGTAGTAGTAGTAGTAGTAGTAGTATTATGACCTGGTGAAGAATTACAACTGAGGCATATTCCAAATTATAGCACCACAGTTCACTAAATAACTCAAAATTCAACTCTGAAAAGAGCCGTTTCTTAAAAAAAAAAAAAAATGCTTTTTCCACTTCACTTTTATTAAATTCTACATTCATTTTATTCCATATTAGCAGTGCAGAGGGGGTTTCTCCTCTGGCTTGGAGGAAATAATTGCTTCCAAGTCACATAGATTTTTCCACCGCCAGTGCAGTGAATTGAGATTTTCCGACTCATCGGGTACTCCTACGAAACATATTAGGATAAAGGGCAAAGTTTATGCCCTGGGACTCTTCACTATTCGACCCCCCCCCACGAAGAAAGACTAAGAGTGTTCACGGTTCATCGCTGTCTGCGGCCTGGTCATTCCAGCTCTGCAACTTTGTACTGTTCGTTAAAAGTGAGAACATGAGTGGTTTTTCATTTGATCAAATATTTCATGTGAAATCATTGCTTTTACTCGAGCCATTCCTACTGACGTCATTGTAATGACCTATGTTCATTTCAGGTGGGAAAACCACTAAAACAGTCTTTCTGAGGATGTGAAAAGGCAGGTGGAGAGTGAGTGTCTGCCATTATAATGCAATTCCCCAACCTGATTGTGACTGATGGTAGGCAAGTGGGCTTACCATTACAATGAAAATTCTCTAATGCAGTTTTTATATGAGAAAAGACGTTTGGATTTCTCCGTCACGTTTCTAGGGTAACGTTATGAGCTATGCAATTCAATACAGTCTTGCTCACAACGTGTACTCTACCTAACGTACAATTCTGTATGCAGTGTAGAGTTCCGTAGCGAAGCACGGGTACATCAGCTAGTTAAGAAATAAAGTGTAAGCGGTATAAATTCAAACCAATATTGACTAGATATTTTACTTCAACAATACCTATAACGTGGTATGTTTTCCACACCAAAACTCCGACAAATCCCCATCCTAATTCTTTCTCTGTTTTTACTTATATTGGCTCGAACCTAACGGTTTAGTCTCTTCTATATGCCAGGTGGCTCACGAACGCCGTACTTTCTACTTATAAATGCCCCGCATGCACAATTGATGAATGGGATGTCTACCAACTGATTTCCACAGGGGAACTACTGCCATCGGGCAGATTACGTCAGAATATGAAGAAGTGAGAAACGGAGGGTCGCTCGCAGCATGTTACTCAGCGCTGCCGGTCGAATGCACCCCTTGCATTAGTAAACGTCATTTTCGACCGCATAGTTCTAGGCTGGTGTATGCTACAGCCACACTATATTGGCTGTCTGCATATCAGCAATGGCTAGTGTGATCAGCAGCGATGAATACACAGACATTATTTTAATCTGGACAGTCTGGTCGGAATGCAACAGAAGCTCCAAACAGACGTACACCTTCTACAGACACATTTCGCCGAACAGTACTCCTTTTTCTTCCATACAATCAACTCCCTTATCGAGTTGAATGTCTACACGTGTATAAATTATTAGATTTTATTTACTGCATCCTTGGCGTGTCTACAAACAGTAGCGGCAATTAGGGGGTGGGGCGAGGAGGGACAGTCGCCTCCCCCCACACTTTGTGGGTTAAACATTACATTTTCACTTTAGCCAGCTGCAACTAGGAATTATTTTAAAAAAGCTATTTGTACAAGCCTTGTTGTCTTATATGCTAAATATTTCCTTTATTGTATACAGCTACGGCAAGTAGTGGAGACTTTGCATGTGCTGTGAGGAAGGGTAGTAGGGGTACATATTTTTTGCCGAGGTCGTGGCCACTGAGTTATAATTCACCCGCTTGCCGCGCGCATTCGTCAGTCTGGCAGTCTCTTTATTGTCTGGTAGTTTCTTAGTGTGTATTCAAATACTAAATAATGATTATTAATTGCATAATCATGCCATACATCTATGTAATTGTACAGGGCGATCTGGCCGTGGGGTTACGGGCGCGCAGCTGTGAGCTTGCACTCGAGAGATAGTGGTGTCGAATCCCATTGTCGACAGCACTGAAGATGGTTTTCTGTGGTATCCCATTTTCATACCATGCAAATGCTGTGGCTGTACCTTAATTAAGGCCACGGCCGCTTCCTTCACATAATTTCTATCTGTGTTCGTTCGACGTAAAGTCAATTGTAAAAAAAGATATATTTAATTGTATTGTAATTTCATCGCGAGAGAATACCAACTTTACTTCCACCGGACTAAATTATTTCGTTTGTGTTATGTTATTTGATATGTAAATGTGTCCGACTCGTTGGCTGAATGGTCAGCGTACTGGCCTTCGGTTCAGAGGGTCCCGGGTTCGATTCCCGGCCGGGTCGGGGATTTTAACCTTAATTGGTTAATTCCAATGGCTCGTGGGCTGGGCGTGTGGGGCGTATTAAGAATTATAAATCATCCTAGGTAGGGCCCTTATCTTCAAAGACATGCAGGTCGCCTAATAGGCCGTCTACTAGATAAAGACTTGCAACAGGCCTCTCCGGAGGCCATACGCCATTATTATTATTATTATTATTATTATTATTATTATTATCATTATTATTATATGTAATTGTAATTAATCTGCCCCGTGGATTAGGCCTATTCGTAATAATATATTTTTTTGAGATTTTGATTCAATGCTGTATAGTACAATTTTCACCAGGTCTCACAAACATACTACGGGGCATTTTCACTTAATAAAAAACATAACACAAAGAAATCATTTAGGAACGTTGGTATTAGTTCCTGTTGAAGTACGATTACAACTGAATAATTTTTTTACAATTGGCTTTACGTCGCACAGACATAGATATGTTTTATGGCGACGATGAGACAGGAAAGGGATACGCATGTAAAGGAAGCGACCATGGCCTTAAATAAGGTATATCCCCAGCACTTGCCTGGTGTGAGAAAGGTAAACCATGGAAAAACATCTTCAGGTCTGCTGACAGTGGGATTCGAAACTACTATCTCCTGAGTGCAAACTCAGAGCTGCGCGCCCCACGGCCACTTCGCCCGGTATAATTAAACAGAAGTATGGCATGATTATGCAATTAAAATTATTTAGTATTTGAATACTCACTAAGAAACTAACAGACACTAAAGAGACTGCCAGATTTATGAATGCACGCGGCAAGTGGGTGAATTATAACTCAGTGGCCACGACCTCGGCAAAAAATATGTATCCCTACTACCCTTCCTCACAGCACATGCAAAGTCTGCATTACTTGCCGTAATGCTATACAAATTGGTTAGCTGCAACGAACAGAATTTTGTGCGTATTTCCGTCAATAATTATGTTAATAATTAAAGAAAACAAACAAAGGAATTAGCAGATAAGATAACAAGGTTTGTACAAACAGCTTTTTAAAATAATTCCTAGTTCCAGCTGGCTAAAATGACAATGTAATGTTTACCCCACAAAGTGTGGGGGGAGGCGACTGTCCCTCCTCGCCCCACCCCCTAATCGCCGCTACTGTTTGTAGACACGCCAAAGATGCAGTAAATAAAATGTAATAATTTATACACGTGCAGACATTCAACTCGATAAGGGAGTTGATTGTATGGAAGAAAAAGGAGTACTGTTCGGCGAAATGTGTGTGTAGAAGGCGTACGTCTGTTTGGAGCTTCTGTTGCATTCCGACCAGACTGTCCAAATTAAAATAATGTCTGTGTATTCATCGCTGCTGATCACACTAGCCATTGCTGATATGCAGACAGCCAATATAGTGTGACTGTAGCATACACCAGCCTAGAACTATGCGGTCGAAAACGACGTTTACTAATGCAAGGGGCGCATTCGACCGGCAGCGCTGAGTAACATGCTGCGAGTGACATTCCGTTTCTTACTTCTTCATATTCTGACGTAACCTGCCCGCTGGCAGTAGTTCTCCTATGAAAATCAGTTGGTAGACATCCGATTCATCATTTGTGCATGCGGGGCATTTATAAGTAGAAAGTACGGCGTTCGAGAGCCACCTGGTGTATATATATATATATACTCTCTCCCAGTTTGCCGAAGGCGATGATGTCTACTCGACGAGTGATGCCAGTAGTGGGGACGTTGTGAAGTAGTTAATCGTTATCATAATCACCAGAAAGTAGAGGCTAAAGTTGTATAACATTAAGAACAAATTTCCCATGTCATATGTTGCTATGGAAATTGGTACCAGATACGGTCAATCTGTACTTGTTATTTAGACATATCGTCGCTGTGGCACCAAAACCATGAATGTGACGATGCTCTTCCTATCCATTGTTTCCCTTAAGACTGGTCACGCCTCTCTGCCGCATATGATATGCAGTCCATCTGAACATTTCCATTGTGTTAATTTTGCTATGCTAGACTGTAAAGGAAAATTAACCTTAGATACATTATACTCTAGGAGTGGGTAAATATGTCATGCAAACATACATTCCTGCAGTACGATACAGTAAGGTTCATTTTCCTTTACAGACCGTGCAGTTCTGGTTGACTGCCTATAAGTATAGCCACGCAGTTGCATGAATCACATCGCTTAGAGGCTATACAACAGTGGCATTCTCAAATATTTGAATGTAATTAGTTGTTCAGAGCCAACGGCCGTAGCCGTGTTGAAACACGGGATCCCGTGAGATTTCCGAAGTTAAGCAACATTGGGCGTGGTCAGGAGTTGGATGGGTTGCCACGCGCTGTTGGTGGGGGTAAGGGAATGGAGGAGCGGAAAGGAACTGGCCACCCTACCGCACGTAAACTCCGGCTCAGGAACACCTCTGCGGAGGTTCGGACCTGCCTTCGGGCAGAATAACCCTTACCTTAGTTGTTCAGAATCCTAGTTTACACCAGGGCCACTCACTGTTAGGCTCGACATAATACAGAATTTGGAATAGTGAAATTCTTTGATTAGGATGACATTTAAGCCTTCCTCTGTTCTTGCTTAGAACATATTCTGCTCTATAGTTCTAGTTTAATATCAGATCTTGAATTTCATCGTCTTCAACCTCTTCCAGCACCTGTAGACGAATAATACTACTCCCATCCTTCAGTTCCTTCTCACTATCGGGAAAATAAAGATACCAATCCTGCCAAATCCATGCGATTACACCCGTGTCTACGAAATGGTGCAATCATGACAACCGTTGTGGCTTGAGTCGTGCGGCTGAACCACACACCTCTGATCTTAACAGTTCATTAAAAGTTTATACTGATGTGTTTTGACGGGCTGTAAAGGTAATTTGTTTAGACAGAAACTCTATACGGTCATCGTAAATGTCAAGGATTTGGTCTATGTTACATCTCCATGTTCAATTTGTCAGTCCATCTTTTCAACGGCCATCTTATCATCCTTATTACAGCTTGTTTATTGTTATGAATCTTAGTCGGAATTCGAGTACAATCCATTAGACATACATTGTAACTATTTGATGATTATAATAAATAAAATCATGAATAAAAATATATGAATAAAATTACTCAAAAACTTAATAAAATTAATAAGCATAATTAACCAAAATGTCCGTAGTATGGGCGCCAGAGTTCACCAGAATGGATCCCTCGAATTTAGATAAGAGCATGATAAACTGTATATCCCAGGGCGTGTACATAATGCTGCGTACTGGTACATCTGCTGCAGGCCTTACCTAACCTCCTGAAAACGACTAATTAGGTAGGAACTGCACCTAGGTTTATCAATAACACTGATTCTAAAATAGCTAACTATATTCTGAACAAATTCCGTGCATGAGCACCTCATCAACATACAACATTATACATATAATACACACATAAAATATTGCTGGAAGACTCCATATTTACAACAACAACAAAAATAATGAAAATCGTGGGAAAACGAAAGCGAGAACTATGTTACCATTTGTAAATAGTCCGATGAACAATGTACATGTATGAAGATAAATACCCTTCACTGTCTCTGTATCAATTCGACTTACCGATTCTCATAATCGGCAGTTATCACATCACACAGATACTGTACCTTGTACTACTGTGTTCACATATTTTAACACTTGTTGTAAAGATATATACACACGTCTGTCGATCCTCAACATATAAATTTATGGAAAGTCTGAGATAGCTTTCACCAACATATAATGCTAGGCCGCCACAAGTGCTACAATACTTAATGCGCAAGCACTCTCCACAATCAGCCACTTTCCACAAACATAACAAGACTACGCTCCACGAACGTTTGAAGTCCAGTCCATTGCAGCCGTGTCACTCCAGTACCGTGTATCAGCACCACTTCCTTCTCGTACAGTGCGTCAGTTGTAGTTGTAGTTGTAGTTATCTTCCTTCTCGTTCCTTTACAATCACCTCTACAGTCACCCTTACAATGTTTTTTGTTGCCTCCGTATCATCAACCTTTATAGACATCAACATCCCCCTCCTCTCAGATGATACGTCTGGATTGGTGCTTGCCAGCCAATCATGAGTGAACCTCTTCTTTCTCCCAAGTTATAAACAAACACTCGGGAGTTTTACATGCATCATCAAATTTCCCTGGTACATCAACAAGCTCATCTCATCAGGCTGGGATATATACATGACTAATGGAATTTCCTGACACAAGTACATCACAACAGACACTGGGGTAGCCATATGACTCATTCAAATTACCAGAGTTATTACAGCAATGTTTTCCCACTCGTGCAAAACAAATTACTCATACCTACATATGTGGATATCTTCCAGCTTACCAATATAAATGGCAAAGTATACAAATGAAATAATAATAATAATAATAATAATAATAATAATAATAATAATAATAATAATAATAATAATAGAATACAGACAATAATATCTCTTACTTCGACATATAATTCTGGGGTGTGATATATGTACTATCACAACATAGTGACACCAAAGCCTCTCTATTCAGTTATGGTGTCCATTATAACCGTTGTATTTCTTACATGTAACATCTGGTGGATGTAATAATTTCTCTGACGGTCAAGGCGGGTGCAACCTCCTGAAGTTCGAAATAATCCCATATCAAGTGCATAGATTCTCTCTTCTTAACTTTATGTTAATACTGAGACCTATATTAATGTTACAGCTGCTATTATAAACAGTCTACAAGCTATCTCAAAAGTATTGGGTTATCCCACAACCTTGCTTCTTCGTTACCTTTCAATAACGCATGCGAGCACTGCCACCCGCAGCGCAGATACAACAGAGCAGTTACCGAAAACCCTCGGGTATGGGATATATTAATATACTTCTTTTACTGAAATACAAAGGAGAAATGATCGCCCGAATGGGCATTAATTCTTACTGTATTCACTTAAATATTTTGTTCTTTTGTGGCACGTCGTTAAATGATTCATCGTACACCTTTGATTGCGTAGTACACACAAACACATTTGTGACTCGGCTGTAGAATGATCTGAATGAGCACATCTTATGGTGGACACAATGAATAACGAGTCTTGTTATTACATGCCTTTGATGTTGATTCTCGTTGGCCCTCTTTCTGTCCAGCATGGCATAATCTTGGTCGGTCACACTTCTCTTTGATTGTCTACACTCTAATAGGTGTATAGATGGTCCTGTAATAGAAGGAGTCGCTAGCTCGTAAACTAATCTTGTAGGGGCCATTTTACCAACTCTTAAGGTAGATTTTAAGAAGCGAGACTTGACACACACTAATCTTTCGAGATCACAGGTTGTGAGTTAATCCCAAATTATTCCTATGCCATAAATCACACTGGATAAGACGGAGGTACGGAATAGTATCAAAACTGTAATGAGAGATAGGGCTGTTAGCTTTTTGATCTTATAGATTGCTCTGACGGATTTTGCTTATCTTTCTTGTATATGATGCCTGAATGATCTTGCTGAAGTCTAGAGGGTTATACCCAGGTAATTGAATTTGTTCACTACGATTAATGATTCGTTTTTCATCATGAAGGTGTCTTCAAGAGAAGATTTTTCACCTTTCTAAAATACCATTTGAACAGTTGTTTTGAAGATTGATTTCAAAGTGATTTTCATTTACCCATTTTCCTAGTTCTGTTAAAGTTCTTTGTAATTCTGTCCGGCTCCATGGCTAAATGGTTAGCGTGCAGGCCTTTGGCTACAGGGGTCCCGGGTTCGATTTCGGCAGGGTCGGGAATTTTAACCTTGATTGGTTAATTTCGCCGGCATGGGGGCTGGGTGTATGTGTCGTCTTCATCATCATTTCATCCTCATCATGACACGCAGGTCTCCTACGGGAGTCAAATCAAAAGACCTGCACCTGGCGAGTCGAACATGTCCGTGGCCACTCCCGGTACTAAAAGCCATACGCCATTTCATTTTTTTCTTTGTAATTTTACTTTGTTTGAGGACCCTAATACCATGTAATCTGCATAAAGTAGTAGAGTCGTACTTGTTGGGGTGGGGGGAAGGAGGAAGGGTCCTGAATTATACCGATCAAGTCTGCCGTAGCGGTATTGAATACAAATGGGCTTAAAAGGGTCACCCTGCAAAAATTCCGTTAGTCTGCCTGATGGGATTTGATGTGGTAATGCTATCGTCAATTTCTATAAGGTTGGATATAGGATATAGACGTAACAAAACATGATATACAAGGTCAGCCACACCAGTCGCCAGCGGGATACAGGAGAGCGTATCGACACGACGCCACAGAAGATGACTACCGCAGCAGTAGTCGAAACGTCTGGGACAAGCGGACCACGGCATAATAGCCCGGAAGATTTTCATTATATATGCACACAATATTGTATTCAACTATGAATGACCACAGTCCACTAATTTTCTGTTTACAAATTCTCTGTTCTCCCCACAGTACGTAGTTTGGTTCGCCGGTATTACCTGGAATGTGGTAATCGTGACTGACAACTCATCTTACTTTCATGTCGTCTCACAAGTTCGATCACGCCGCAAAACAGCTACGTGCTTACAGATTCGAACTCAGGGATTCTGACCACCAGAACACTCGACGACTCTTCCTTGGCTCTCCAGTCAAGAGAAAGAGCGCCCCTCACACAGTCCACTCAGACAATTCACGTGGCCGCTCCACTTAATACTGACAACCAATCAGCAACAGCTCAACGGTGGTAAACAGCACTGCAATATTCCTTACAACAACGTACGTGCACCACTACTTACACAAGAGTTCCATTATTCCATACACACTAACACCAAGTCGGAGTCCACCATACTACACTCACAACACTGCACGGCAGTACACAGACGGTGCTCCGCTCAGTACACGACGATACTCTGACTCCGGAGGGACACTGAGAGCAACCCGCACTACTGCCGTCCCACTCCCATTCACTGCAGCACTACAATAACTCCTTGTTTGCGGTGGCCCTGTGGTTATATCTCGGGCGATGAAGTACCAGAACTTGCGCGGTGCGGCTAGAGAAGGAAGGTTATCGTGTCCCGTTCTATAATGCCTACTGGGAAACAAGATGAAAGCCACAATACAAGGAAAGTTTGGCTGGGAGTTTCCCAGTCTGTCTCACCAATCCCTTTCAGGAAATACCGAAGAGGGCTGCGACAGGACTGACGATAGTTTGAGTGAGTTGCCGAGGGTTTAGGAGCGCGTAGTTTTGATCTTACATATGCGGGAGATTTTGGGCCCGAATCCCACCGTTGAGAGCACTGAAGATGGTTTTCCATGGTTTCCCATTTTCATACCAGTGAAATTATGGGGTTGTACCTTAATTTATGTCCACGGTCACTGCCCTGCCAATCCTAGCCATTTTCCATCCTTGTTTCGGTCGAAGACCTTCCATGCGTTAATGCGAAGTTAAATCGCTAGCAGGGCCGATGATCTCAGATGTTATGCCCCTTTGAACAACAAGCACCATCATCATCATCATCATCATCAAATCGCTAGCAAAAATGAAATGGCGTTTGAGAACGTAACGATGCGTTGTCTTAAACTTTATTTCACACAATATGCCGATTGTTTTGAAGAATGTATTTCCATTTTTCTGAAAGTTCGTACTTTCCATTGCTACCACGACAGGCTGTCCTCTACGCAATTAGTTCTTTAGGAAGAAACACCCCGATTGAAATCGTGAAAACCGCTTTTGACATGCTCGATTCGACACTGCATCTTCATCATACACCACATAAATTTGTATTCTGATTTGCGAGGCCGTTTTATCTTTACTGAAATAAAACAACATAAAATGCCCAAAATGCTTCTTTTAATCATCATTCATTCTCGTACAGATGGAAGACAGGTCCACATTCATGTGTCCAAGGTCAGTTACAAATACGAAATAACGTATCAATAGCAGGACTGGTTCACCGTTAGGTCGCAGGGGTGTTTCAGCCACGTCCCTTACCTAGCTGTACAACGGGTAAACTGCCGTTAGGCGTTTCGCGACGGAACTTACCATACCAGAGAATCTTTTCAGCCCATCCAATATCTCTATTTACTAGTATCGTGCCAAACACGCTCTGTGCTCGGTTCATATTTGTCGAGTATGGCTATGACTGAATTTTCTTCTCAAAGGCGACCCATGTTCGTACAAGCTTGTCCCTTGATACTCGCTCCTTCCCGTGCTATCTGAGTCACAGGTAGAAGTGCTCGCCCCCCGCCGAGGCGCCGTCCTTGTTTGTCTCGCGTTATTTTATCTCTCGAAACAATACGCCTTCGCGTCAATAGTGGACTCATAACAGGACACGAAACTGTCTATAATTAAACTCATATTTTTATACAATGTTTCTACACTGTACTGGAAGAAATGGTTAATGGATATAAGCCACACATTTCATTACTATCCATACCAAAGACATTGTGTATAAATTGTGCAAATTAATGCCATTATAACATATAAAGTTAAATATAAACCTCAACATTAATGGCAAAAGTCCTCTTTTCTGAAGGTTTTGTATTAAAGAATATATGGCAAGTACAGAAACTCGAGCTTAAAATTGGCAATGAATTGCAAATTAATTATTTATTGTTATATGATTATTATGAATTAATAACTAGTCATTGACTTCGTCTGGGCCTAGCTGACACCTTCGACTCGTAAAAAGCATTCCAGCTTTACTAAAGTATGTCTAGCAGTTACTGACAGAGTGAGCAGACTGATGTCGTGCTCCTTCCAACAGCGCAGTAGGTCTTCGTCATCTTCACCAGCGCTCATATCGCAGTACATCCCTACTTCGTAACCAACAGCTCAGTTGTCGCTTATTCACTGACTATTTTTTTCTTTTCTTTCGGAGCCTCTTGTAGACTGCCCGATGCATGTACAGTGCGACATGAATGATCTACAGAGAGACCAAATACTTTGTTTAGTTACTTTGTTTAGTTTCTCATTTTAACTAAACAAGTTGTTTGATGGACGTTAGGATACAATTTCGTAAGTAACTACGCACAGCAAGTTACATTTCTTTTCTTTCTCTTTTCTTTCTTTCTTTCTTTCTTTCTTTCTTTCTCAATCCGTTTACCTCCAGGATTGGTTCTTCCCTCGGACTCCTCAGACAACGAGGGATTACCACCTATACCGCCTCAAGGGCAGTGTCCTGGAGCGTGAGACTTTAGGGTCGAGGGGATACGACTGGAGAGAAGGACCAGTACCTTGCCCAGGTGGCCTCGCTTGACTATGCTCAACAGGGGCCTTGTGGGAGGATGGGGAGATTGGAAGGGATACACAAGGAGGAGGGAAGGAAGTGGCCGTGACCTTAAGCTACGTACCATCCCGGGCCGGAGGGGAGGTGGTAAACCACGGAAATCTACTTCGAGGATGGCTGAGGTGGGAATAGAACCCCGATACTCCGTTGACCTCCAGAGGATGAGTAAATCCCGTTCCGTCCTTCGTACCACTGTTCAAATTTCGTGGCAGAACCGGAAATCGAACCCGGGCTCCGAGGTGGTAGCTATTCACACTAAACACAACACAACAGAGACGGAGGCAAATTATTATGAGCCTGATGTACAGATCTCTTATCCAGGTACGTATGACTCCGTCCATTGCGGCCTTCCTTTCATCTTCTTCTAACATTTTCAGCTGGTGAAACGGAGGCCATATTAATGTGGCTATTTTCTGTACCCTTAGAGCTTGTGAGATCTGATCTTTATCTTACGGATTTCATGAAAGTTAAATCGAGTTTCAATATAATATTAATGTAATAACTGTATGCATATTACTTAAGTGACATAAACTGCAGAAGTCAATCATTAACAAATACCTCACAGTCTGATTCACTCACTGAGTAGTGCTGTCGCTTTTTAAGGAACTACAATGGTAATGAGTAAATTGTTGGTGCTGTTATTTGTGAATGGTTTAAGAAAATCTACCTTCTGTTCTGCAACCTCATAACTGAAGCCATCTAACTTTTGGAAGGCATTACGCTTTCGCAACGATACGACAATGTGGTCATACTGATTAAAAATAACCTGTAACATCGTATAGAGACTATTCCACCTCGTAATTACTTCCTGCGGTATCGATTTTTGAAGATGGGTTAGAATACCGTTATTTTCTTCATTTACCTCACCACAGCCTATGCGGCGTTTATTGTGTTTGCAGATACTGGAACATTTTCCACAAGAAATCTCACCTCATCAAATACGTGCGCACGTGCTTTATTTATGCAGTGAACAGCTTCCTTGAAAAGCTTCCTTTATGTTTAAGCCCTGATCTGTTATGAAATATATATTTATAATCACACTTAGAAATGTTCTTTTTGCTAGCTGCTTTACGTCGCACCGACACAGATAGGTCTTATGGCGACGATGGGATAGGAAAGGCCTAGGAATGGGAAGCGGCCGTGGCCTTGATTAAGGTACAGCCTCAGCATTTGCCTCGTGTGAAAATGGGAAACCACGGAAAGCTATCTTCAGGGCTGCCGACAGTGGGGTTCGAACCCACTATCTCCCGGGTGCGAGCTCACAGCTGCGCGCCCCTAACCGCACGGCCAACTTGCTGGCTAGAAATGTTTAACTCGGACATTCTTTCGTAAACTTCGTCAATTAATCTTGCATTTGCTTTCTTTGTATCTGGAAATTTTGTGTTAAATAGCACATTACTCAACAGCTTCCACACTCTGTATGCACGCTGCGTGGTCACAGTCAGATAATGGATCTGGTCTGACCACATATCAGAAGTCAACTTTTCCAAACTTAGCACCGATATTAATTAGTTCTTGCACTAATTCTTTAAAGCCTTCTCCGGCAACAGTGTTAAACGGTCAGAAATCCTCGACACACATGAAAACACTCACGCTAGTTATGGTTTGCTTTGTATTGTCGGGCAATACTTGACGAGGAGAGCCAGCACTGCATTTGCAAACGTGTTTTTAAAAAAAATGAGTTGTACCGAATTTATATCTTAAGAGTGCATTGCACGATTAACAGGAAATACACCCTGTCTGCTGATTGTCTGCATTGACCACAAGCAGGAATTTCTTCCGAACATCAGAACTGGGCCCATATCTCTTAATTAGTTTATATTCACTACTTCGAATGTTAGCCATAACGCTGTCCGTCAATTCACATGGCCCATCGTCCTTTTATACCTCCGAATTCCAGGTTTTTTCTCTATGTAAACAATGGCTTACTCATATCTGCATGAACCTCATTGCTTGCAACGTCGGTAAAGCCTGCAAAGTCATCCTCGCTCGTCAGCAAACTTTACTTCGAACATGCCCTCTCGAACGAATTGCAGCAAACTCGGGCATTTTAGCTTACACGCTTCACTCATGCGTGATGGCGGTTGCATATGCAGCAAGGCACTTGTTGCTCCGTCTTAGTTACAGGTATCTAGTTCGAAAAATGCACGCCACTACTGTCTACCATATATTTTTGAATTCGGCTATTGCCATTCTTACACACCACGTTAGTTCTAAATTAATGTATGTCTCAGTTACGCTATTCCTTATGAATTATTCTGAAGTCAGGCCTCCAATTTTCAGCAGAAGGATAATATACTTATTTCCAAGTGAATAAATAATAATTAATTTATTATTTCTTGTTAGAAGGATTTTTAGTTGTTGTAGAGTATATGCCATTCTGAAATGATACGTTTCCAGAACTCACCCTTCTGCATTCATTTTCCAGTCTGATTGGCTTGATTTACGTACGCTAGTAATCAATTTAATATTGATAATTTTCATATATTGGGTTACAATTACTCATAGACAAAGCAAGGAAGCTTCTAGTTTAACGTCATATCATTATCACAGCTACTGAGCCTCCAGTTTTGAATGTAATCCGAACCGCAAGGATGCAAATTTTCATTTTAAAAATTCCACATGTATTGTTCGGGATTCGAACCAATGCTACCTTGGTGAGAATCCTATCCATTGACGATACAAATCGGCTATCATTACCGTCTTCTAGATAATTTTAAGTCCTTTGTAACTTCTTCGTGTTGTCATGTAGTTTGTATGTTAATACCTTTCTATTGGTCTTTTGTGCCTTGTGCGAAAATAGATTTTTTAATATTTACATATATTTTCAAATCTCATAATAAGAACAATAATAATGATAACAATAGAATATAACACAATATAATATATGCCTATACATTTCTAAATATTTGAGTGTGATTTGAAAGAATCTGATGATGTTCTTTTAAGAACGAAGCAGCCATTCTATTTTAATTAAGATGTTTCTTTTTCAAGTATAATTCCGTTACCATATGTTTTCTTTTTCAGATATTTTGTAACCTTATTTATTCAAAATTATTTCCGGAAAACTGAAGAGCCTAACAGTTGTATGTTCTTGTGCTACTCTATGTGTTCTTTTCACTCTATTCGCTGGCGATATCCATTAAATCATACCAGGTTCTTTTGCTTACTGAATGTTATAATTTGCATTTTCTTGCTAAGTTTCAAGAGATGAATTTCATTAAAGTAAAATACATTGATGAAATTTCAGTTACGCAGCGTTATGAAACAGTTAGTGACATTAGCTTCAGTCCCCTGGACCTCGGGTTCGATCACCCGTACAGACACACACTTTACGATTCGCAGAGGAGCTGCTACATGCAACTCGCCTCCAGTGGTGGTTTGCTTGAAATGAACTGCTTCACCTCGGGACGTGATCATGGATTTAAATTTTAGTCACACAGTGTTATTCTAGATACTCTAACAAACCAATTGCTAAATTTTGAAGAGGAATATTCTTATGTTAAGAGCAGTTAATAATCTTTCAAACCTGTTTTTCTCAGAAGAAAAGTTTTGCTTGTGAACCCACGATATGGTATTACATGATGACGTGTTTGAGGTCATCAGAAGCTGACAATACCCAGCAATACCCACATTACTTCCTTCTGTAGGTAGAGGCTGTACAACACAACACCAGTATCCCCTTCCTGTTGTAAAAGGCGACTGAAAAGGGAATTCAGAGGAACTGCCATATTGGGAGCGTTGGTTGGTGACCATGGGGCTCCCAGCTGAGTCTGGAATTGCTTCCACTTACTTGTGCTAGGCTCCGCACTTTATCGACCTGTCAACTATTGTTCTCTCCCCACCGTGACGATATTAATTTTACGAGCCCTAGGGAGTCTTTCATTTACACGCCCTTCGTCTCCCCTGAGTTTCTTTAGCCGATACACTCATTCTTCCAAGGGACGGAAGTATGGGATGTTTACTTCTGAGTCGTGTTACGAGAGAATGTTTACCAAGTTGTACGTCCTCTTACAACAGTAACCACCACTGGTCAGGTTCCATTCCATTCCGTAACTTCAAAATTCGGATTATGACGAAATACTTATTGCATAGAAACGGCGCGCAAGCCGATGTGACTCTAATTTCCAACAGCAATACCGGTAGAGATTACCCCTATGGATATAATGAATACTGATTTCAACTCGAAATCATTATAATTGAAGCTATAATTTAGTTTCACTCGGCGATATCTCTACGCAACAATTGTTCTCCAAAATGTATGAATACACTGTACTGTCGAGCTGCTCGCAGAATGGTAACGCTTATGCATCTGATGTTAGCAATGTAGGTATAAGAGTACTATTTGTGTTCTGAAGAGGTGTATTTTAAGTTTGTGAAAGTTTCTAATGCTGAACTTAAACGTAGACAATGTCGCATAACGTGTAAGTGTTCCGTTATTGTCTCTCATTATTTGAATGTTTTAAACATATTAACTGCCAGATGATTTCATTCAAAATATAAAGAAAAATATTTTGTTTCATTATTTTATAAAACTCAATTTTTATTGCACTGGAAGTAGAACAATAGGATAATAAATTGTTCTACCAAGATATACGCATGTTTAATGATAAGCATAATATTACAAACTATCCCCTTCATTCCCGTATCGATAATGTAATCCAATCAATAAATGAAAAGAGGTTCCACCTAATCGATACTTTCTCTTTTTTATTTAGCCTTGGGCAATTTGTAAAGATAATAAGATAATCACAGAACATGTTTCGATTGCTTAGCAATCATCATCAGCTGTTTTACATGTGATTATTAATGTCTTTATAAATAGCCCAAGGCTAAATAAAATAAGAGAAAGTATCGATTAGGTGGAAACGTTTTTCATTTTTGATTGGATAAGAATAATATGTCAAGAAAACGTAACTTATTTCAACATAAACATTTCAGGATTCGCTTGAAATATGAAGTTCAGTGTTGATTCACCCCATAATTCAAAGATATCGAAGCAATCATAACATTTAAGGAAGTAGGAAACGGGTAATCTGTATATATTTTAAACCTACGCCAGCCTTGGTAAAATTGGTTAAGTACAGTATGTTGTAAACAAAGAGGACTGAAATTGCATACATGCTTTTAACATTAAGATACGTCATTCTAACAAACAAATTGACGATAGAAACACGTATGTAATTGTGTCGATACAGCATGCGTTTAAAATGTGCACCCTCGCGTTTCACGCATTGTTCTAAAGGAATTATATATGTCTCATGTTGTGGAATACAAATTTAGTGTTTATTTTATCCGAAGTGTCAATCAAAATCCTTTCATAACTTATCTCTAAAATGTTCTCGAGGATTTATTCGCTATCTACCCGATTTTTAGCATTCAATGCAAACTTCCACGGATCATTCTGTTTAAAATCTTGTTTCGATAAAATCTCTCTCTCCCTTCCATACAGAAACACATTTCATACAAACGATTTGATTACTGTTCTTAATCCTAGCTAAGACGGCCGATAGTTAATATATTTTACTGAAAATATTGTCCCCCTTTATTTCATCTGTCCTCTTTCAATTTCTTATAATCAAGCTCCCTAAATAACAAAACGTGTCCACTTTTTGATTTTGGAATTTCCGGGTTTTATGTTAAATAGTGCATTACTCATTGCTTACTAATGAATCTTTTGTTTTCTGGATATTTATATTGAGACGTCATTATTTTATATTACTGACATAATATTCAAGGAGACATCCATGTCCCTTTCTGATTCTGACAGTTAAATGTTAAATGCAAAAATCATTGTATGTGTACCGGGCGGTACACCTCCACGCCGCTAATTTAAAATTTGCGCCAGTTGAAACTCCTCTGCTGGAGGAAGTCTGAACTTTATCTACGGTATTAATTTTCAAGTTTCTCAGAAGATGTCACTACGTGGAAATTTTGTAGCTTCTGAACTGTGTTGTTTTCGACGTATTTTTGTTTTGCTTGTAGTAAGAAGTGTGAACATTCTCTTCTAGAGGACACTACTGAAGAACTACAACGGTGCACCCTAGTGCGAAGTGAAAGAACTGGTTTTTTTTGGAGAAAATTTAATTTCAAAAGTTTGTTCTTTGCTAAATTTCTTTCAGTCATTGTTTAAGTTGGCAATATTAACCCTTTCTTTCCCCTTGTTTTGAATTCAGCCAATCCCGAATTTCTTGAATTAATTTTTCACCAATAGTATGTTTCTTCTTCGTATTGTGTAGGGGTTTTCTTTATCCACCAATAAAATGATTGTGGGCGGGTGTTTTCCTTCCTGAAACGCCTCGAACTTTCTGCGAGAGTATATAAACTGCTGATTTTTGGGTCTCTGCGCCACTTCTGTTCCATCTTTTAGTGTGTAAAGTACATAGCAGGGGTCGGGAAGCGCCTCTTTCTTCGGCAGCAGTCAACAACAAGGTAATGGCCGATTAATAACTTCTCTCCTTGCTAGCTCAGCAGCTTAACTCTCGGGGCGGGTCCGAAGTTTTTCCATAATGTAACCTTCCTTAAAATGTAAAGGCACTTAGTATCTATTCTATCTTTTAAACTGCATATCGGGATAGAGAATGCTTAACCCTCTCGAGCTCCCACTCATAGTATTTTGAGGTGAACTTATTTTTTCTCAACCTATTCTTCTTTAACGTAATGTAAATTGTTCCTTTCTAAAGTCACCTCTTTAGTATGGGATTAGCCCTTGCATTAATGGCCTAGTGCCAAGTAGGTTTTAAACAAATGTATTAGGAGTGCAGGTCGCCTCCTCTCAATTGGTTATTTTTGAGGTCATGTAATTAACCTTTTTCTCACTTAATAGGCCTCAGTAGGTTGGGTATTTTGCCCCTGTGTCTATGTCCTTAGAGGACAACTTGAAGGTGGAGTTTGGTGTGGCCTTTGATAGGCTTAAAGTTGAGAGCGGGTGGCTCTTTCCTTGAAAATTGATGGTTGTATGCCTCGTGGAGGCTTTATGGTGTAATTTTGGAGCAAGTGCTCCTGGGCATGAATGGGGTTTTCTGCCCCTCTGTGAAAAACTTATTTTGGAGTAAAGTTGGGCTAATTGCCCTAGAAGTGTGAATTCTGGGCTCGAAGCCCAAATCCTGTAAATTCTGTAATCGCACCTTTGTTGCCTTGCTACTCTGTACCTGCCATGCTTGTTAATTCTTAATTTTGAAGAGAAAATATAACCTTGTTAAATTTTAAATTCACTTTAATTTCGTAGCCTGAGACCTGTTCACCCCCCGCACCTTCTTTCACCTCTACCTACCACAAAAACACGGTAACAAGTGGTAGCAGAGCGTGGTTGAATGGGTCTCAATTTAGCCCCTTTTGACGGTTAAACATTGCTTTGATTCAAACTCTAACAATTTTCTCAGTTGCTGCAATTTTTGACCTTTCCTGTTTCAAAATTGTTCTGTCATCATGCCCGGCCCTCGCGATGTTCTTCATCTTAGCTATTTGCGCAAGGAGGAGTTGATCTATGAGTTAACTATCAGAAATGTGCAATCTGGGGGCACGGTTGCGATAGACACCAACAAGCTTAGAGAGTCCCTTGATTTGCCCATTTCCATCCCCAATTTTGGAGAGAAAGAAATTGACGATTCTCTTTCCACGATCACCGAGAATACCACTGGGCTAGCATCGGTAGTTAGTTTTTTTGACGAAAATGGTCCTTCTCCTAATCAAATTAAGCGTGTGCAAGCCAGGCTATATCATTTTTCAAATAGAGTTAATGATCTGTTGTCTCTGAAGTTGAATGACGTTCAGAGGAAGGAAGCTAGTAAGTTGCTTGAAAGTATTTCTGAATTATCTAGTAAGGTCACTCAATTGTTAACTGGGGAAGTTCCTCCCAAAATTGATCAACCCACCACGATGAATGTAGGTAGCGAGGAAGAGCCTCCTAAGGGAGAAGTCAATAGGATAACCGTTGCTGCTCAAACTATCTCTGCCCCATTGGACAACGAGTCTGAACGCCGTGCATCGTTGAATAATATACGTTCTGAATTAACTTCCTTGCCACTGAAACCTTTACCTACTATGTCACCTGGGTTTAGCAGCTTGCCTCATCTATTGGCAATGTTGCTCAGAGGTATCTCTAAGTTTTCCGTGAATACCACCAGTGAAGTAATTTCATTTTTAAGATTTTTAGTTGAATTTCAGGATCATGCCCTTGTGTTTTCTCTTTCCCCATGTCAGATTTTGCAAATCATCTATCCCTATGCAATTGGTATTCTCTCAGACAAAATAGTAAGAGCCATTGCCGAGCAATCATCTATTGAGGATTTCCACGCCCACTTGCTAGCTAACTTCATCCCGGCTAGGGCCAGGTCCTCCCTTATTCAGAAGTACTATTATCGTGTACAGCGTTTGGATGAAAACTTGGCAGACTTCATCCAAGATATTAAATTCTATACTAGGGTGTTTGCTCTTCATTTTCCTGAAGATCAGATTGTACAGGCTATTGTAGAAGGAATTTCACCATCCTATAGGTCATATTTGTGTTTCGCGGCGTGCCCGCAAACCTTCTCTGAACTTGAAGCATTGGCCGTCTCAGCGGAAGGAGTTAGATACGCCGATTCTTTGCGTGTCGCGAAAGAACCCCCTCCTTCTTTTGGTAATCCTCGGCCTCCTCCTCGCCGACCAGTCACACCTCGTAAATGCTATGCTTGCGGGTCGCCCGACCATCTTCGGAACAAGTGCCCATTGCTCAAGTCTAGTGGGACAAGGAATGGAGCGGGTTCATCACAAGGCTGTTTTAAATGTGGGGCTTTCTCACATATCGCCAAGAATTGTCCCAATTCGAATAGCACTCCCTCCTGCTCAACTTCAGGTGCAACTTCCAACAACAATCAAAAGTGACTAGTGGCTTCGGCTGAGTCGACTAATCCATCTTCCCGAGGCTCAGCCCCTGGCAAACAGGTCGTAAATTCAGGGAATGTTCAATCTGCAAATCTATCTTTTGAATGCCCCAAAGAGTGTCTTAGGATTGCGGCGGATACCCCCGCACCGGTCCCTTTCCTCAAACTTCAGTTAAATAATGAACCTGTAACTGCTCTTTTAGATTCAGGCAGTGTTTGTTCGATTATTTCGGCTGAATGGTATTCTAAATTGAAATCTGTTTGTAAACTACCTGACTATGACTCATCTCCTGTTCCATATGTTTCGGCTAATTCATCTCCATTGGAAATTCTAGGTTCTGTAAATGTCAAAATTCGTATTTTGAAATTTACATGGAAAATCAAATTGTTTGTGGCTAAGCACCTGTCTTGCCCCATCATATTGGGAGCTGACTTTATTTCTCACACTGGTCTTGTGCTCGATCTTCAGAGTAAGTCGTGCACATTCAAATTTGCGTCCAATTGTAAAATCCCCTTGTTAAAGTGTAATTCTGTATCATGTTCATCTATTTCGCCTACCCAGGATGAGATGTTGTTAGACCTTAGACATCTACCTGAGGAGCAGGCTGATAGTATTCGTAAATTATGTCAGTCATTTCCAGAGGTGTTCTCTGATACTCTTGGTGTTACTGACCTTATCGAATACAAAATTGAGGTCACGGATTCAATTCCTGTCCGTTTTCCACCTTATAGGCTATCTCCACCTAAAATGAAGGCTCTGAAAGAAATCATCGATCAGATGTTGAAGGATGGTATTATTAGGCCTTCTAAGTCGGCGTATTCGTCACCTATTTTTCTAGTTCCGAAACCCCAAGGGGGCTTCAGGCCTGTCATTGATTATAGGGCTCTCAATCGGAAGGTGGTGTTACAATCTGTGCCCCTTCCTGACGTTCATTCTTGTTTTTCATGGTTCCGTAAGGCCAAGTTCTTCACCATCTTGGATTTGAATCAGGCCTACAATCAAATTCCCCTAGCGGAAGAGTCTAAACATCTTACAGCGTTTGCCACGGATTGGAATTTGTATGAATACAACCGCGTGCCTTTCGGGCTCCCACGGGAGCAGCTGTACTCACTAGACTGCTAGATAGGGTCTTCTCCGACATCAAATTTGAGTACTTATATCACTACTTGGATGATGTCGTCGTATTTTCGGAGACCTTTGAAGAACATGTAGATCATCTGCGAGAAGTTCTCAATCGCCTTCGTAAGGCTGGGTTAACTGTCAAGTTGTCCAAGGTTGCCTTTGCTAAGCCCTCGATGTCATTCCTAGGGCATATTGTGTCACCTGATGGTGTTGCAGTCGATCATTCGAGAACACAGGCCATCCGTGATTTTAAACCCCCTAAGGACATCAAAGGTATCACCAGGTTCATTGGTATGGTGAATTTCTTCAGGAAGTTTATTCCTAACTTCGCTAATAGAGCGGCGCCCTTGAACCTTCTTCGTAGGAAAGGCATCAAATTCGAGTGGGGACCTTCTCAACAAACCGCTTTTGAAGATCTTAAATTAGCTCTCTGTAATGCCCCTGTACTTGCTATGCCTGATTTCTCGAAGAAATTCATCGTCCAAACTGACGCGTCGTCGTCAGCAGTTGCTGCAGTCCTTCTTCAAGAGACTGAACTAGGGAGGCGACCCATCGCCTATGCATCTAGGACTCTATCGGCTCAAGAAGCCAAGTATTCTATCTATGATCTCGAAGGGTTGGCAGTTTTATTTGCCTTAGAAAAGTTCCGTCTCTATCTGGAACATGTCAAATTCGACCTGGAGACAGATAATCAAGCCTTAAGCTGGGTCTTAGGTAGGCCGCGTCGTACTGGTCGTATAGCCCGTTGGGCCATCCGTATTTCTGCCTTCCAATTCGATGTCCGGCATATCAGAGGTACCGAAAATGTTGTTGCTGATGGACTCAGCCGTATGTTTTCCAACGACGTCGAGACCCATGAACCGGTCGACAGTTCATCACCTCCCGAGTCCATACTATCTGATGTTAATGCCATCTTAACAGATGCTCCCATGCTCTTTAGGGATATCGAGAAATACCAACGTGAAGATCCGACGCTGGCTTCGATAATGGAAACCCTTTCTTCTGGGGAACATGTTGTCCCTTATGTTCTGAGGAATGGTGTTCTATGTTGCCCTTCGAGGCATGATAAGATGATGAAGGTTGTCGTTCCAGCTGTTCTCGTGCCTATGATCTTCAAGTACTATCATGCGACCCCATTAGGCGGGCATCTTGGTATCTTTAAAACTCGTGAAAAGATTCGTGAAAGGTTCATCTGGAAGGGTATGGACGGTGAAATCCGTGAACTAGTAAAAGCTTGTAAATCTTGTTTGCTCAGTAAACCCACCATGTCCACCAAGGTAGGCCTTTTGTCTTCGCATCAAGCGTCGCGCCCCATGGAACGCCTGTATATTGATTATGTAGGACCCTTCCCCCAGTCAAAGGGAAATGCCAACAAGTTCATCTTTGTATGCGTAGATGGTTTTACAAGATTTTCCTGGTTATTTCCGACGAAGCTGGCTACCGCTCAGTCCACCATTACTTGCTTAAATTCTATTTGTGCTTCTTTTGGTCCGTGCCAATACATTGTGTCTGATAATGCTAAGGCGTTTACATCAAATCTTTTTCGTATTCTGTTTTGACTTGTCCATCTCTCATGTGACGACTTCGGCTTATTACCCTCAACCATCTCTGGCTGAACGGGTTAATCGTAATCTCAGGTCCGCGCTTATTGCCTATCATCATGAAGATCATTCTAGGTGGGACACGTCCCTGCATTGGTTAGCTTTTGCTTTGAATTCGGCGGTTCATGAATCTCACAACTTTACTCCAGCTTCCTTGATGTTCAAGTTCGTTCTCAACACGCCGCTCTCTAACCTCTGGTCTCTGAGTGACATTCTACCTGAGACAATAGATCCGGACAACATTAAAGATCTTTGGAAGAAGGCTAAAGCCAATCTTAAAGTGTCTCATGAAAAGGTTAGGGAAAGGTATGATCGTGGACGGAGACCCACCCATTTGAAGGTAGGTGACCAGGTAATGGTCAAGAATTTTGTTCCCGCGGGCAAGCTTGCCCCCAGATTTCATGGGCCGTGTGTCATTCTCGATTTCCTTACGCCGGTTACGTTGTTATTAAGCAATCCAGCCACCGAGAGGTTATTTAGGGTTCACCTGTCGCAGGTGAAACCTGTATAATTTCTGGGCTAACTTGCCTCATATTATCTTGAAAGGAATATGAAGGTTATATTTTTTTTTTTTGAGTTTTCACTTTTGAGGCATTCTGCCACTTCTATAATATTTTGTTCCATATGTAAGCATTTTTGTAAAACCTCCCCCGAACCGTTAAACTGCCATCCTGTCGTTGCCACGGCCATTACCACGCTCCCGTCTCCTGCTCCACTACACACAGTGGCTCGCATCTGAAATGAATTGCTGCACGCCGCTGGCCCCTCAACCTCTCCACAATGAATGTACCCTACTATTATTCTGGTCCAACAAAAATTCTGCCGCCTAGCTTTAATGTTTCAGTGCCCCCGCAGCCGCGCGGCGCTGTGCCGCGACTGGGATAGAGGAAGGGCCCCCTCGACCCCAGCGAGGACGACATGTGCAAGGCGAGCCGGAGCTCTCCTCCCGGCCAAGGCTGATGTGCGGCGCACGACCTGCTACTGGCCCGCAGCCTGTATATGTTCACCGCGGGCGCGGCGTGCTTCTACACCTCTGCTCCCCTCATAGTGCGGGCGAGCGGTATCTCAGGGTACTTGAGGGGCCCGGGCGGCCTCCTCTGAACGCAAGCAGTGGCGGCTGGTCTGGCCGTTAATATCATCAACGTTTGAAGTACATATCCAGCTATATGGACATTCCAGTTCAACCTTACTACCTTTTCTTGGGTATTCTACTGCAATATTTGGTGGACTTAGAAAATTTTCCTCAACTTTAAAAACTAAAGTTTTCCTTCTGAATTCAACTTCTACAAACATAAAGACATTACTTCACCAGTTACTACAAAAATTTTGAAACTGAATCAAACCAAATTAAGAAAATTTTATAAATGCTTCTGCAATTAATCTCCATATCAACATCATAATTTGGACCTGGTTTTCAAACAAATTTCGTGTGTCACCCCTGGAGGAACTTTTTTTGGGGGGGGGGGAGGTCTGTACCGGGCGGTACACCTCCACGCAGCTAATTTAAAATTTGCGCCAGTTGAAACTCCTCTGCTGGAGGAAGTCTGAACTTAATCTACGGTATTAATTTTCAAGTTTCTCAGAAGATGTCACTACGTGGAAATTTTGTAGTTTCTGAACTGTGTTGTTTTCGACGTATTTTTGTTTTGCTTGTAGTAAGAAGTGTGAACATTCTCTTCTAGAGGATACTACTGAAGAACTACAACGGTGCACCCTAGTGCGAAGTGAAAGAACTGGTTTTTTTTTTTTGGAGAAAATTTAATTTCAAAAGTTTGTTCTTTGCTAAATTTCTTTCAGTCATTGTTTAAGTTGGCAATATTAACCCTTTCTTTCCCCTTGTTTTGAATTCAGCCAATCCCGAATTTCTTGAATTAATTTTTCACCAATAGTATGTTTCTTCTTCGTATTGTGTAGGGGTTTTCTTTATCCACCAATAAAATGATTGTGGGCGGGTGTTTTCCTTCCTGAAACGCCTCGAACTTTCTGCGAGAGTATATAAACTGCTGATTGTTGGGTCTCTGCGCCACTTCTGTTCCATCTTTTAGTGTGTAAAGTACATAGCAGGGGTCGGGAAGCGCCTCTTTCTTCGGCAGCAGTCAACAACAAGGTAATGGCCGATTAATAACTTCTTTCCTTGCTAGCTCAGCAGTTTAACTCTCGGGGCGGGTCCGAAGTTTTTCCATAATGTAACCTTCCTTAAAATGTAAAGACACTTAGTATCTATTCTATCTTTTAAACTGCATATCGGGATAGAGAGTGCTTAACCCTCTCGAGCTCTCACTCATAGTATTTTGAGGTGAACTTATTTTTTCTCAACCTATTCTTCTTTAACGTAATGTAAATTGTTCCTTTCTAAAGTCACCTCTTTAGTATGGGATTAGCCCTTGCATTAATGGCCTAGTGCCAAGTAGGTTTTAAACAAATGTATTAGGAGTGCAGGTCGCCTCCTCTCAATTGGTTATTTTTGAGGTCATGTAATTAACCTTTTTCTCACTTAATAGGCCTCAGTAGGTTGGGTATTTTGCCCCTGTGTCTATGTCCTTAGAGGACAACTTGAAGGTGGAGTTTGGTGTGGCCTTTGATAGGCTTAAAGTTGAGAGCGGGTGGCTCTTTCCTTGAAAATTGATGGTTGTATGCCTCGTGGAGGCTTTATGGTGTAATTTTGGAGCAAGTGCTCCTGGGCATGAATGGGGTTTTCTGCCCCTCTGTGAAAAACTTATTTTGGAGTAAAGTTGGGCTAATTGCCCTAGAAGTGTGAATTCGGGGCTCGAAGCCCAAATCCTGTAAATTCTGCAATCGCACCTTTGTTGCCTTGCTACTCTGTACCTGCCATGCTTTTTATTTCTTAATTTTGAAAAGAAAATATAACCTTGTTAAATTTTAAATTCACTTTAATTTCGTAGCCTGAGACCTGTTCACCCCCCGCACCTTCTTTCACCTCTACCTACCACAAAAACACGGTAACAGTATGTATGGCACCTCAGTTCATTTTTCAGTTCCCTTATAAACTCCTTGATAGAATATTCTATGAACAAATTGTATAGACATAATGGTATTAGACAACCTTGCTCATTGATCTTCAAATATTTACTTCCTTTGGACTACCATTAAATATAAGTAATTGTAATCATTGTCCGGCTCGAAGGCTAAATGGTTTGCGTGCTGGCCTTTGGTCACAGGGGTCCCGGATTCGATGACTGGTAGCGTCGGGAATTTTAACCATAATTGGTTAAATTTTCTGGCACGGGGGCTGGGTGTATGTGTCGTCTTCGTCACCATTTCATCCTCCTCACGACGCGCAGTTCGCCTACGGGCGTAAAATCAGAAGACCTGCATCTGGCGAGACGAACATGTCCTCGGACACTTCCGGCACTAAAAGCCATATGCTATTTCATTTCATTTCAATGGTATTTTGTATATTTTAAAGTGCTAACAGTAGTCGCTTGTCTTTCTAGTTTCCACTTTAAGTTTTCAATTTACATTTTAGAAAGAGTTACGTCACTGAGAATAAATAAATGAATAAATAAACAAACAAATAAATAAATAAATAAATAAATAAATAAATAAATAAATAAATAAATAAATAAATAAATAAATAATGTATTGTACTTGTGTGCAGAAATCATTTTTGGGTAGGATATAAAGATACCACGATTAGATATCTTGAATATGATGTTTATTGAGTCTACATTTGAACCTCGGATCTTTGAAGTAGAAGCGGCCATCACTAACTGACTTTCCCGTCTGAGCTTTGTTTGTGGGTTAAGTGCTCCTTACGATCCATTTGCCAGTGACGTGGAGAGTATAGACCCACACACAATTGACCTCCAAGGCTGAAGTGCACTGGGATCAGTATTGAGTCGATGACGATGTGGCGATAAGGTAGGGTCCTCCTTGATGAAGTAATGGCAATGTGCGAGTTTGATGTTAATTTAACATGGCATAATATCCACTAGTGTGAAATAAACCTGCTTATGAAGATCGCAGCCTTGAATGAGGGTACACAACACAGATGAATGCCACGCAGCAACCACTAATTAGATCTCTTTGAATTTCACCTAATTCTTTACGCTCTAGATGACGTTAATAGGGTGCCATGTCAATGGGCAATCATTTCCACTAGTTTCTGTAACTTAAGTTTCCCAGCTTCGATTTCCCCAGGGAAATGTGCAAAGGAAACAAACACATCGTTAGATGTGTTTCCATATGTGTGTGCACTGCTTTAATATTTGAGAGTGCAGCAAAGTTGACGAGCATTCATATCAATATGCAGTACATTAAAGAATACCTCATAGATGAATAATATGGTAGGCCCTACTAGGTGAAAGATGATGAGTTCATTTAAATTTAATAATATATACTTCCAGGTGTCTGATTCCACGATCGATTCCCAACCGAGATATAGGATTTTCAACATATACGACGTATTCCTGTGGCTCGTGAGCTAGATGTTCGTAACATTGCTACAACTCAGACATTACAGCACACTACAAAGATACAGGCTCTTTTCAAGGCAGATGCCACTTATCCACATGTGTGTATCAACCAGGCTAAAAGAGCTTAATAATAATAATAATAATAATAATAATAATAATAATAATAATAATAATAATAATTTATTTTATTTCATTTTTCATTTATCCACACAACATTTGCAAACGTTCTGTAAAATATTATACATACGTAATATTTTCAGTTATTTACTCCTGCAAAGCATTTATCTGCCGGTGAAGTAGTTGTACGTTTTACGTTGTTGCAATCCTTCCTACTTCTTACAATAATAATTGCCGGGCTGAGTGGCTCAGACGGTTGAGGCGCTGGCCTTCTGACCCTAATTTGGCAGGTTCGATCCTGGCTCAGTCCGGTGGTATTTTAAGGTGCTTAAATACGTCAGCCTCGTGTCGGCAGATTTACTGTCACGTAAATGAACTCCTGCGGGACGAAATTCCGGCACCTCGGCGTCTCCGAAAACCGTAAAAGCGTATTTAGTGGGACGTAAAGCAAATAACATTAAATTATTAATTAACAATAATAATTTCATGTGGCTATCACCACCCTGGTGGAACCATTGTAAATCATACATTCCGACGAGATTGGGTTGGGTGGCGTCTGCCATAAATTATAAATTGTGCTAGTGTGTCGGGTAAGTTTTTTCAGGACTGTTAGTGTCAGCACAAACAAACTTTCCGTCGCTTAAGTGCGGCCAATATCCAGTATTCGGGAGATAGTGGGTTCGAGACCCACTGTCGGCAACCCTGAAGATGGTTTTCCGTGGTTCCCTATTTTCACACCAGTCAAATGTTGGGGCTGTACCTTAATTAAGGCCAGGGCCGATTCCTTCCCAGTCCTGGCCATTCCCTGTCCCATTGTCGCCATAAGACCTATCTGCGCCGGTGCGACGTAAAGCCAATAGCAAAGAAAAGAAAACAAAAAATCTTTCCCATGCCAAGGAAATCAACCATTAACGACTAAGATATTACGACCCGGAGGGGGAAGTAGCCCTGGATGCTGACCAGTAACTAACGGAGCTGGGTGTATTAATATACCACTTCACACACTTTATGGACAAATGAAGTTTGAAATTTTACGTTTCCGTTAATACCGTTATCATACCGACGGAACTTTTAGGTTTACGTAGATTAAGAGCCACAGGCGCACGACTTTTCATTTCAGAAGTCATTGATGCATTGGACGTGGGAATTTTCCAATAAAAAGTCATATTCTAGTGACTGGGAATTACACTCGCCGTATAAGCTATCCATCAATGTTTATTTGTGCTATGCTAGTGCTAAACAAAGGAATAACATTTCCGATAAAAACTAGACTAATATACGACAAATAAATGTATGTTTTGAAGGAATTACGGGATCCCGCAAGATAATGAACTGCAAAAGTGCAAGACATTTCTTTTACATATTGATTGCATTATGAGGTTTAAAATGGCATGGCACACGTTCAGGTAACTTTTGGTATCTTAAATACATACATACATACATACATACATACATACATACATACATACATACATACATACATACATACATATAAAACAATCACTTTAATTATTTTTAATAAGGTTCAAGGAAGCATAGCAAATTGTTGAAATTAAGGAAACACACATTATCTAGGTATGTGTTATCTGCTACCGTCCCCAAACTGTTAGCTGCTTTAAGGTAACTTGTAAAATAAACCTAATTATCTTTAGTCACTAGCGTTATCTCTAACAAATAATGATCTTCATTCAACTGAGTCATACAACTGTTAATATCCGGTAATGTGCTGAAATTATAAACTGATAGATTGACAAGTTTAGAACAATTCGGATCTATGAAGAACTTTCGAAATTCAATGTAGCATTTAAAGTAAGTTACAGATTTACAATAGTCGAAGAAAAAAAGTTACGTTTCGGTAGACGCTCAGTCCACGTAAAGCTATCGGATGACCTCCTCTCTCGCTTTATTTGGCAACAGAATCATTCTCAGCCAGCAGACCATGTTGTATCCTATCTTCATGCTCCGATAATTTCTTTCTCTCTAGTACTTTTTACGCTTCATGCACATCCAGTTGAAAACCCGTGTTGGAGAATAGCTGTGAGTACTTTCAGATAAACTTACGAAGTTTGAAAGGATGAATGCGCGTAAGAAGAAAGCTTGACTTCACCAACATAAAGAACATTTATTTGAACCGAATTCAGCATATTAGCCTAATAATAATAATAATAACAACAACACCAAATATAATGTATAGGTAGGAAATATATGAGAGATGGCGTCGAATGACGTTAGTAGACGAATAATTTTAAGTGGTGTTTTCAAAGTAAGAAAGATGACAATATGAAGATAAAGTTGGAAATAAGCGAAAAAATTGGGGAAAATATTCGTTTATTGGTAGGGGAGTTAGGGAATGCATACCACCTGGTGTTAGAGAGAGCAGAAGGATGTCGTCCGTGAAAACTAGGCCAATAATTTCTTTGTTATTCACACATGGGCATGTTCTATCCCCCTTCACTTGATTATCTAAGACATCATTAATGAAAATTATGTACAATATATGTGAAAGTTTACATCACTGATTAAGTCCAATATATGAGTGTATCTCTCCTACTATCAAGTCTTCCTTTACTTAATCGTGCATATCACCTCTGTGTATAGTTCTTCTATGGCCCTGATCATATTATTTGACAACCTTATTAAGCCAGCTTCTTCGCAACTCAGCCCACCTGCTCACTGAATCAAAAGCTTTTTGGGGATCTATCGCTGCAATATATAACTTCCCACCTTCCCTCTTTAAATATTTGTCTATTATTGTTTTAATTATACATATAATATCTGTGATTGCCATTCCTTTCCTAAATCCTCGACTGGTACACTGAGAGTATAGAGTAATCTTCTGCCTATTTCTTAATTTTGTTTACAAAAATCCCGGTATAAATCTTACGAAGTGTAATACCCCTATAGTTGATGGTATTTGAGCTTTCCCCTTTTCTTTTGTATACTGGACATATAATTCAATCTTTCCAAGAACTTGGAAATTTTCTACCATCAAAGATGTCGTTAAATATTATAGTTATTATTTCCAGCATAACCCCCCCCCCATGGCGCAAGAGCCCCGTAGGGCTATGGCCTACCAAGTGACTGCTGCTCATCCGAAAGGCCTATAGATTACGAGGTGTCGTGCGGTAAGCACGACGGGTCCTCTCGGCCGTTATTCTTGACTTTCTAGACCGGGGCCGCTATCTCACCGTCAGATAGCTCCTCAATCGTAATCACGTAGGCTGAGTGGACCTCGAAACAGCCCTCAGATACAGGTAAAAATCCCTGACTTCGCCGGAAATCGAATCCGGGGCCTCTGGGTAAGAGGCAGGCTCGCTACATCTACACCGCGGGGGCCGGCATTACCTCTTTCCAGAATTCACTGATAGCACTTTCCTTACGCCCCCCCCCCTCCCCCGCTCTCTTTATTCAATGTGTCTACTACTTCACCTGCTTTTACTGGGTCGTCTAATGCAGGCAGAGTGTACCGCACAAGTACAACAGACTGGATTTCGCTCCTTTTCCATATATCTTTATTCCTAAGAAACCATTGAAATATACTAACCACTCTTCAATGGTTATGCTTGCTTTATTATTAATTTTATATTCTTTACAGATTCTGTTCCATTTTTTCCATATTTTCTTGGTTTAGTATTCTTTAAAATGCCAATTTAATAATTCTACCCCTTTGGCCTGCCTGCTCTTTTTATTTACCTCAATAATCTTGTACTCTTTCCTCATTTTTCTATCCCTCATTCCTGCATTCATTTAGTGCCTTTGCCACTCAATTTTCTTTTTCCTACACTCATCATTGTACCATAAATTTTGTTTATTTCCCCATCTCTTACTTACTATCACTTTTTGACTGCTATTGTCATTGATCTTTCAAACATTATTATTGCTTCTTCTATGTCGTTATTTTCTATCATGTTCACAACACCCAACTTCAAAATTTCAAAAGGTTCCCCGTGTAATAATTCCTAAATTTGTCTCTATGTTCCTCCCTCCATCTATACCTAACCAGTTCTTTTTGTACATGGTTAACGTGGTGTTTTATTTTTGGTTTCCCTTCATCTATCATTAATCGAACAATTTAATTAATTAAATTTAATTACTGCGTTGATGGGGGTGAAGGTTCCTTATGGAGATCACTGTAAGTACATATGTGTCAATATAAGGAAAGGTCTTCAGTAAAGTAATCAAATAAATGCGATTGTTAATAAAGGGTATAAATGTATGCACATGGCTATTGGGGTATTTAGGAGTTGTAGTAAGGATGTAAAGGAGAGGACATATAAGTACCTGGTAAGACCCCAACTAGAGTATGGTTCCAGTGTATAGGACCCTCACCAGAATTCAAGAGCTGGAAAAATCCAAAGAAAACCAGCTCGATTTGTTCTGGGTGATTTCCGACAAAAGCGTAGCGTTAGAAAATTTTTGCAAAGTTTGGGCTGGGAAGACTTCGGAGAAAGGAGACGAGTTGCTCGAGTAAGTGGTATGTTCCGAGCTGTCAGTGGAGAGATGATATAGAATGGCATTTGTTAACGAATAAGTTTGAATGGTGTCTTTAAAAGTAGGAAAGATCACAATATGTACAGGGTAGAAAAAGTTAGAATTAAGAGAACAAACTGGGGCAAATTTTCGTTTATAGGAAGGTGAGTTAGGGATTGAAATAACTTACCAAGAAAAATGTTCAATAAATTTCCAGTTGCTTTGCAGTCAATTAAGTAACGGCTAGGAAAACAACAGATAGGGAATGTGGCACTTGGGCGACAGCCCTAAATGCAGATCAGTAGTGACTGGTTGATTGATGATGGGATGCCGTTCGGTTCCGTACCTATATGTCTTTGATACAAGTTAGCATATCACACGTTTCTAATAATTTCTCACCATTTTTGTTACTTACCTTATCTTTGCTTCTCCTCGCTTCTATTAAAATTTCATCCATTTCTCTATCGTACATTGGATTTTTTCACCACTCTTGCATTGAAATCTCCCATTTTAATTGTACCGGTTGGTACACCTACACGCCGCACATTTGAATTTTCCGCCTTAAGGTACTCCTCTACAGCTGGAACTCTGAACTTTAAAACTGAATTAATTCAACCGTTTATCAGAAGATGTCACTGTGTTAATTTCGAATTGTTTTTGTTTTTTTATTATCAAGAAGTGTGGACATTCTCTCACAGATGTCTCTACCAAAAACTATGATCATGCACCCTGGCGCGAAGTGAAGGAACTTTTCTTTAAGATATTTTGTATTCATAAGTTTGTCCTTTACTAAGTGTTGTTCTTTCATTTGTGGGTTGGCAATATTAATCTTTCTTTCCGCCAGTGTTGACATTAGCCAATCGTAAATTTCTGTCATTAATTTTCAGCCAATGGCGTCTTTCTTTACCAATGTCGATGTGTAACTGTAAGCTACCCAATGAACGACTGTGGGTGTGTCTTAATCATTCATGAAAGGTCTCAAATCTTCCCCGAGAGTATAAAAACTGCTGATTTTCTTGGCTCTCCGCCACTCGTACAACATCTAGCTTAGTGTATGGAAGAATAGCAGGAGGCGGGAAGCGCCTCTTTCATCAGTCAGCAGCCCTTCAAAAGGTAATGGCCGTTTAACATCTTTATTTTCTTGCTAGCTCAGCAGTTTAACCCTCGGGGAAGGTCCGAAACCCTTTTTGATGTAACCTATACCATTTCGATGTAAAATTTTCATGTTACTTTAACTGTAAATCGGGGATAAAGAGTGCTTTACCCTCTCGAGCTCCCCTGCATTTTGATCTGAGGTGACTGCGTTTTCATAACCGATTTTCTTCTCTTTCCTAATGTATTAAAATTTTCTTATACGAGTCACCTCCCTAGTGTGGGAATAGCCCCTGTTGAATCGGCCTATCGCCACTTAGGTTTTAACAAGCTTTCATGTAGGAGTGCAAGTAATCGCCTCCATTCATCTTTGTACACTGACTGACAGAGCAAATGCAACACCAAGAAGGAGTGGTTCGAAAGGGATGAAAGTTGGGGAAAAAACAGAGACGGCACGGACGAATAATTGATGTTTATTTCAAACCGATATGCAGGTTACACAATGCGCACGGCATCGACTCATTAGGATGTAGGACCACCGCGAGCGGCGATGCACGCAGAAACACGTCGAGGTACAGAGTCAATAAGAGTGCGGATGGTGTCCTGAGGGATGGTTCTCCATTCTCTGTCAACCATTTGCCACAGTTGGTCGTCCGTACGAGGCTGGGGCAGAGTTTGCAAACGGCGTCCAATGAGATCCCACACGTATTCGATTGGTGAGAGATCCGGAGAGTACGTTGGCCACGGAAGCATCTCTACACCTCGTAGAGCCTGTTGGGAGATGCGAGCAGTGTGTGGGCGGGCATTATCCTGCTGAAACAGAGCGTTGGGCAGCCCCTGAAGGTACGGGAGTGCCACCGGCCGCAGCACATGCTGCACGTAGCGGTGGGCATTTAACGTGCCTTGAATACGCACTAGAGGTGACGTGGAATCATACGCAATAGCGCCCCAAACCATGATGCCGCGTTGTCTAGCGGTAGGGCGCTCCACAGTTACTGCCGGATTTGACCTTTCTCCACGCCGACGCCACACTCGTCTGCGGTGACTATCACTGACAGAACAGAAGCTTGACTCATCGGAGAACACGACGTTCCGCCATTCCCTCATCCAAGTCGCTCTAGCCCGGCACCATGCCAGGCATGCACGTCTATGCTGTGGAGTCAATGGTAGTCTTCTGAGCGGACGCCGCGAGAGCAGGCCTCCATCAAACAATCGACGGGAAATTGTTCTGGTCGATATTGGAACAACCAGGGTGTCTTGCACATGCTGAAGAATGGCGGTTGACGTGGCGTGCGGGGCTGCCACCGCTTGGCGGCGGATGCGCCGATCCTCGCGTGCTGACGTCACTCGGGCTGCGCCTGGACCCCTCGCACGTGCCACATGTCCCTGCGCCAACCATCTTCGCCACAGGCGCTGCACCGTGGACACATCCCTATGGGTATCGGCTGCGATTTGACGAAGCGACCAACCTGCCCTTCTCAGCCCGATCACCATACCCCTCGTAAAGTCGTCTGTCTGCTGGAAATGCCTCCGTTGACGGCGGCCTGGCATTCTTAGCTATACACGTGTCCTGTGGCACACGACAACACGTTCTACAATGACTGTCGGCTGAGAAATCACGGTACGAAGTGGGCCATTCGCCAACGCCGTGTCCCATTTATCGTTCGCTACGTGCGCAGCACAGCGGCGCATTTCACATCATGAGCATACCTCAGTGACGTCAGTCTACCCTGCAATTGGCATAAAGTTCTGAGCACTCCTTCTTGGTGTTGCATTTGCTCTGTCAGTCAGTGTATTTTTGGCCATGAACTTAACCCGTTTTTGTGTTCCTTCCTGCGAAGGCCCAGTAGACTGGGTACTAGATACCCCTGTTCCATTATAAGTTGTGCCTTGATGGCAGTTAATTGTAAAGTCTGGTATTGCCTTTAATAGGCTTGAAAGATTGAGAGCGGGTCAGCTCTGTCTGGTGTTTTGAAAGGTGCCTGTAGGAGGTTTGACATTACTAGGTGGGAGCAAGTGCTCCATGTAATTAGGGGTTTTCTACCCTTTGGTATTTTGTGGTTGTGAGCTGAGAGCTCAAGGATTGTGAAATTGGGGCTCGAAGTCCAGGATTTGTAAGGACCCCTTAACTTTTGCTTTCGTTTGTAAAGTTATAATTGTACCTGATTTTCTTCATTGTTATTTCATCTAGTGAAAATTTGTTAAATCTTGTTGTCTATTGAAAATATAACCGTTATTAAAATTTTTAATTCATCTTTCGGACTTGTAGTTAGACCTATTCCAGCCCGCACCTTCTTTCACCTCTGCTGTTCCACAGATACCTCGGAACAGTAATTATTTGTGCTTCCTCATTCTTTTTTTTTGCTAGGGGCTTTACGTCGCACCGACACAGATAGGTCTTATGGCGACGATGGGATAGGAAAGGCCTAGGAGTTGGAAGGAAGCGGCCGTGGCCTTAATTAAGGTACAGCCCCAGCATTTGCCTGGTGTGAAAATGGGAAATCACGGAAAACCATCTTCAGGGCTGCCGATAGTGGGATTCGAACCTACTATCTCCCGGATGCAAGCTCACAGCCGCGCGCCTCTACACGCACGGCCAACTCGCCCGGTTCCTCATTCTTTAATTTGATTTGGTTTATTTATCCAAAATGATCAACAAAGAAGGATTTGTTCTCAAAGGGTGACCCCATTGAATGGTTGTAGCAAAAAACCTATGAAAATTTCTCTATCCTCCTACTTTCTGTTAGCCTTTTTTTAACCCAAATCATTTCTTCAGTTCTTTATTACCATAGCTATATCTGGTTACATATTTTTTCTTTTATAAATACTGATATCCCTCCAGGATAGCACCCTTTCAGACTCCTCTGTTTCGTTATAATCCAGAATTTATATCCCGGTATTTGCAGCTTGTATCAATCAGCCATCCACGTTTGAATCATCCCCGTAATCTCATCATCCCACATTAAATCCCTGACTTCGTCATTTCTCAGTTTACTCAGTTGTTGTTTAAGTCATCAATCCATAGACTGGTCTGATGCAGATCTTCATAGCACCCTATCCTGTGCTAACCTTTTCATTTCTACATAACTACTACATCCTATATCTGCTCTATTCCGATTGTTATATTCGTGCCTTGGTCTACCCCCTACTGTTCTTATCATCTACAGTTCCATTAAAACCAGCTGCACAAGTCCTGGGTGTCTTACGATGTGCCTTATCATTCTGTCTCTTCTTCTGGTCAAATTTAGCCAAATCGATCTCCTCTCACCGATTCGATTCACTATATCTTCATTTGTGATTCTGCCTACCCATCTCGCCTTCAGCATTATTCTGTAACACCACATTTCAAAAGCTTCTATTCTCTTTCTTTCTGAGTTAGTTATCGTCCATATTCCACTATCACACAATGCCATGCTCCAGAAGAAATTCTTCAAAAACATCTTTCTAATTCCTATGTCAATACTCGAGGTGAACAAATTTATTTCCTTAAGAAGGGTCTTCTTTGCTTGTGCTAGTCTGAATTCTATGCCCTCTTTACTTCTGCCATCATTAGTTGTTCTAGTATCAAGTAACAGTATTTATCTACTTCCTTTAAAACTTGATTTACTAATCTAATATTTCCTGCATCATCTGACTTTGTTCGACCGCACTCCATTAGTTTTGATTTGGAATTATTTATTTTCACCTTGTATTCCTTCCGCAACACTCTGTCCGTACCATTCACAAATTTCTATAGATCTTTTGCAGACGCAGATAAAATTACAATATCATCGGCAAATCTCAGAGCTTTTATTTCCTCTCCTTGGAGTTTGATTCCCTTTCCAAATTTCTCTTTGATTTTCTTTACCGCTTGTTCTATGTAAACATTACCTCACTCCTAGCTGCCTCTGTGGGTCCGTGGTAGAGTGTCGGCCTCCGGATCCCAAGATAGCGGGTTCAAACCCGGCAGAGGTAGTCGGATTTTTGAAGGGCGGAAAAAAGTCCATTCGATACTCCATGTCGTACGATGTCGGCATGTAAAAGATCTCTGGTGATACATTTGGTATTTACCCGACAAAATTAATTAAATCTCAGCCATAGACGCCCAAGAGAGATCCGGTTTACTCTGTCTGCCATCTAGCGGACCTAGAGTAAAACGGAACGTCGAAATTGACGATTAGACAGCCAGATGGCGTCAAATCGAAATGTCTGCACACGGTAGCTGAGGCCATACGATTATTATTATTATTATTATTATTATTACCTCACTCCTTTCTGGATTGCTACTTCTTTCTCAAAGCCCTCGATTCCGATCACTGCAGACAGATTTTTGTGCAGATTGCAGATATTTCTCCTTTCTCGCTATTTGATACCGATCACCTTCAGAATCTGAAATAGCTTGGTCCAATCAACATTATCGAATGATTTTTATAGATCTACGATCGCGATGTACGTGGGCTTGTTTTTCTTAATTCGATCCTCTAAGATCAGCATACCCCCTATATTTATTAATCCACACAACCCATTCTAATTGTTTATTTTCGGGTATATCCGCTGAGCAAGCAGCTCTACTCCTAGGAATTCTTGATTTTTCTAATTGAATAATATGTCCGCTGGAGGAACTGATGAATCTTTCTTCCACAACCCCGGTTTCCTCCGTACTCGTGAGACCGTTTTTTAGCCCAAATGTCCTGTAAGTTTAACGCTGCTCTATGTTCTCTTCTTCCTGATTTCGTATCCCCCCTTGGAACCACTCCTTCTTCTTGTGCTGTTTGTCTGGATCTGTGATGACTCACTTTCGTCACGGGATCGTCGAGGTCTCCATTTTCGCACTAATCAGCTACACCTTCTGCTTCTGCATCCGCCACATAACGTGCAGTATAGTGGTGCGGTTGTCACCTTATTTGTAGAAAAATAATATATTACTGACAAATGCTTCATAATGAATTGATTTATTCATAAGAATAGTCCAGTTTATGCACATTTTTTAAGACGGTTGGGTTAAATGTAAGTCGATTGCAAAGTAATCGTTAACAAATAACGAAAGAATCAATCACTAATACGATCTTATTTCTGAAGAAGTCTACACTGATCCGATAGCTCACAGGGCCTTCCTAGCGGAAACGGTAAAGGAGTGATAGATTCTCATGCAAAAACGTGGGATCTATTCCCCACCAGGATGTCAAAACATTTGAAAACGAGATTTCAACTTCTGTATAGATACAGAGCTCTGAGATTCACTCATCCACATAAGAAATGAGTACTGGATTAAGCGGTCGCCAGGCATAAGGCTAAAAAACTATTGAACTTAGTACCGAGATTATGGATTGTGGTATCCTCTAAAGGTGTTTCTGGCACTTATTTATTTATTTATATATATATATATATATATATATTTATTTATTTATTTATTTATTTATTTATTTATTTATTTATTTATTTATTTATTTATTTATTTATTTATTTATTTATTTATTTATTTATTTATTTATTTATTTATTTATTTATTTATTTATTTATTTATTTCTGTAGATGGCGGGGTTCAGGTTATAACGTCTGCTATTATGCCAAAACATATAGCCTAGTTATACACCTTCGTAAAAATTTATTGTGAATATTACACATTGAAATTAAAAGTAAATAAAGTAAACGTTAATTTAAATTTAACGTAAAATGTAATTTAACTGACATTTAAATTTTCATAAAAACTCACTTTAAAATTATTAAATGAATGTACAGTATTTACTGTGATTAAAACTTAAATCTTGAAAAATGTAATCAGTAATGTTATTAACCTTACATTTACATAATATTTAGTTCTTAATCGAAATTTTGAGTGTTCTCCTTAGTTTCACTAATCTCTGTGTTATTACAACTTCCAGCACTTCCTTCGGAATAGCTTTAGGTTACTTATCCTCTAATTTAAGCCGGGAAAGAATTCCAGGAACGTATGGTTCGCGGTACAATGATTTTTTGTGCGTATTGCTTTCATGGGCGGGGATGGACAGCAAGAATCGTATTGATGACCTTGAGGGTGCACTGCCTGAGGGGGAGAGGTAGTTGAATCTATTCTGATGTAATATTCTTTACCTGTTTGTAATATTTTACAGAGCATGGTAATTACGACAGATGATGGAGGAAGTGTCTGATATGAGAATGGAGAGGAATATTTAGAATTAATCGAATGTAGACATTAGGCGCCCTCTGAAGTTTAGAACCAAGTGAACCACTTATGTCATTGTAGACTACATCGCCATTATCAAATATTGTTAGTATTACTGTAGTCCTTGAACGAGCTATGTTCTGGTATTTGCAGGTGGGAAGTCCCTCATTTTGTATAGTGAGTGTAATGAACAGAATACACATTGAAATATGTTTGTTACGTGCTATAACCAACTTAAAATCTTATCAAAAATTCTTGATAGGTCCTTAATGGAATCCTTCAGTGTAATGGATGTTTCAATGATCTTGATAACCAGTATATTGATGCTTTCTAATTCGGCATGCGCTTTCTTAGGTCCAATTACGATTGCTTCCAGTCTTAATGGGTTTACCTTCAGGCAGTGGTTGCTAGTCCAATTGTTTATGCTTGATAGGTCTGTGTTTAATTTCATGGTTGTTTATTGTATGCCATTTGGCTTGGTATGAATATACATTTGGATATCGTCTGCGCTGCGTATAAGTGATATTTACAGTTCGTCAGTTGTCGTAGGTAATTTATGAATAGGGAGAACAGAAGAGGTGATAAAATCCTACCCTGTAATACCCCATCTCAGTATTTCGCCATCTACACATATTATCTCCCACTGACACTCATCGTTTACGTCCACTGAGATAGGAACGTAGCCAGCATAATATATTAGAAAATTTCATATTTTCTTAGTTGGATAATAAAATGTCTTTGTCTATGCAGTCAAATGCCTTTGTAAGGTCGAGAAGTATTAAAACACCCATTTGTCCGTTATCCATTGCTAGCTGAATATAGTTTGTTACTTTTAATGATACTGGTACTATAATTTGATCTAAACCCTGCTCTAAATCCTGATTGATATCTGTCAATTAACTTACGATGTAAAAGATAGTCAATCAATTTTTTTTGTGTAGTAGTTTCTCGAGTACATTTTCTAGGACAGGGAGAATACTAACTGGGCGGTAATCATCAATGGTTATGGGGATACTATTTTTCGGCAGGGCATTTTTCCAGTTCTCAGGAAAGATTCTCATCATAAGAGAGAACAATATGCGTTGTTGAAGGAATAATTACGTCTAGAATTTTTCTTAAAAGGGACAGGTTTATTCCATCGTGTCCAGTGGACCCAGATTTTATGTCAGTGAGGGCGCTCTTTACATCACGTGAAGTCACATGAGAAGTAGAACGTTTCTCCGACATGCATTCCCTTTGAAGATATTCGGTCAATAGTGGCTCTCTTGGTATTTCAGTTCATCTGGATGGTTCTTGAGCTAAAATAATAATTCAGATCGTCCATAGGTTTATTACAGTTATTATTCTTTGTCTTTGTTTTAGTTAAACTCATATCGTGGAGAGTTTACCATACAACAGTAGTGTTATGTGTGAATAAAATTTCGTATGAGTACCGTATTTTTTTTCATTTCTTATCATATGCGTTGTTTTATTTTGGATCGTTTATATTTCTCAAGTCCTGTGCTGGATGTTTCTCATACAGGCTGCGTGTATGTCTTTCATTAGACCTCGAATTTCCTGATTGATCCAAGGATTAGAGAGGGGCTTAACTCGAGCAGTACATAATGGGGCATGCCTGTTGTAAAAAGTTAAGAGAAGTTCCTTAAAATCAAATAACTTTTCGTCAATGTCCTTTATATTCTGAAATGTGTGCGTGGTGTTCTCAGAGCGTGTATTTCGGACACTGCAAAGTGTTTGCAGCATAAATCATATCATGGCGGGAAAGACTGGCACAGACATCTGTCCATGCCGTTATTGTTAATAATTATTAGATCGACGGGTGTGTGCGAGGTTGCAACATGGTGTGTGGATTCTAAGATCAGGATTGCCATATTGATGGATTCAAACATGTTAAAGCCTTGCATTATAATCACATGTTCATACCTGGATATTAAAACCGATTGCGCTTCCTCCAGATCCATGATGTTTTAAGTGTTCGGCGGGCGATACAGTACACTGAGTAAACACTTTGGACCACGAACTTCAATTTTTACGAACAAGAACTCCGCTCTTTGAAAGTTTTTACTTGGTGATTTAAATATTTCTATATATTTCAAGTCATCACGTATGAATATCACTACTCCACCTCCAGGATTTCCCTCCCGATCGTTCCTTAGTTATGATTGCCTCACTCCTTTTAACTAGTGCTGAATGGATATACTGACGTAACCATGAATCTGAAATCATTATGAGGTGAAGATTATACGATGAAAATATTTCGGAAAATTCTGCGAAATGAGGGATTATTCTCTGTGAATTGACAAGTGCTACTTGTAGAGAAGTTTGATAGGGTGAAAGAATATCTTTAAGACGATTTGTGGTATTCTGAGAGGACTCTGGCGTGACGCGATAATGACCTGCCTGCGACATGATGAAAGGAGGCTGAAAATAGTGTCATTTGTTTCCTGATTGCCTAATGCTGCCAATTTCAAAGTTAAATTGTGACAAATGATAATAAGAAGTGCCTACTGCACGTACATATAAGATGAGTATCTATATCGGAACTAAGAATATGTGAAAAAGTATAAAAATAAGTGAATTTAACTGTGGGGGCCCTTGAATTGCAGAGAGTCTGCTCATGACTAGTGAATATTGTTCAGATCTTAACACATTGCTGTCCGGCCCATCTGACCTATAAATTGCCCCTGTGGCCAGAAGGTTTTGGCAGGGTCATGGAGTTATTGCAGGGTATCATAATTTAATAATTTTAGGTTCATTCACACTTATATCTGTCCACTTTAAAGTTTTTGGTGAGATTTTATATTTCATTGTGGTAATGATATCTGTTTGATTCCTCCACCATATACGCCAACAAATCATTACAAATGAACAACTTGACATCACAATCTATTATTTTCAGGTTCATTCGGCGAAATATTAACGCCAGGCGTCCACGAGAAAGACTCCAAAAACTGCCAGAAATAGGGAGAATATTATCAACAGTACTTAGATCTAGACCATCTTTGCTATCTGAAGCATCAGGTCATTGCTCGCATGGTGCAATAAACGTGTCATTCAACGCATCACTTCCACATAAATGCATGACACTAGCACTAGAATTATCATTAGACAATTCATCTTCACTCTCCTCACAATCATGGGAAACATATGACAAATTTTCAGCGTATAATTCATGTATAGTATCAGCAGGAGTCAGTCCACTGTTTTTGTTTACCGGCGCTGCCATTTTTGTTTACTAGCATTGATGAATACACGGAAGATATTCAAAGGCAAAAACAAATGCCACTGACGCACTAAAACGGGCAAAATCAGTACTAAAAGAAGCGTAGATTTTCTACCATTTAGGCACATCAACGTAAATCTCCAAATAGTTCCTCAATAACCGTTAGATGGCATCAGAAGACAGACTTGCACAAACATACGTGATCGGCTGCAGAGCACCGTGCTTGGAAACACGTATTGATACGTGAGCGGACAGCATTGTGTTAACGATTAGTTACGTTACGCTTCCCTTGTTTTAGATACCTCGTATATCCCATCTCTAGACTAAAAGTTCTGAAGAAGTAAACTTAACGACTGCGTCCTGAAGAAGTGGAGTCTTGCTTAAGTTAGGTCCTCGCGGGTGGTTTTATTAAACCCCTTAAGTTTATTCTTTTTTCTTTTATGAACATAGCGTTTCTCTTACGATATGACACAAACATATCAATTATAGGTCGTGGACGCCCATTCTGCTTTCTCCCGAGCCTGTGAGACCTATCGATATCATCCATAGAAAGAGAAACCCCGATTTCTTTAGCAATGTCAAGAGCTGTGTTATCAGTGCTCTCGTTCGCAGTTTCGGTATACCCAATACAGTAGGCACTGCCTTCTGTGATTACAGTTTTATTCTGAAGTTCCGTTTTTAACTCACTGATAGATTTTCTAGTTTCTCCAGAGCCTTCCCAAGTTCTTCAGTTAAACTCGTATTGACATTAATAGTCTCCTTTAAATTGTTCGACGACTGAACTTGTCGCCTGGTTGGCAAGCGTGTCGAGTGTATCCTTGCTGATCAGCGCTTCCTGCTTAACTATGGCTTCCATTGGTACTTGTTTTACCAAGCTCGATAGCTGCAGTCGCTTAAGTGCGGCCATTATCCAGTATTCGGGAGATAGTAGGTTCGAACCCCACTGTCGGCAGCCCTGAAAATGGTTTTCCGTGGTTTCCCATTTTCACACCAGGAAAATGCTGGGGCTGTACCTTAATGAAGGCCACGGCCGCTTCCTTCCCACTCCCAGCCCTTACCTGTCCCATCGTCGCCATAAGACCTATCTGTGTCGGCGCGACGTAAAGCAACTAGCAAAAAAGAAAAAAAATGTACTTTGCGCGGAATTAATATTTAATTGAAGTTTTACCTTTCCCGCTCACAAATCACTTTACTCATGTGGATCCACTGCACAGATGAAGCTAATGTGAGCTACCACACTACAAAAATTCACATGCTAATTTCACGTGAGCCACGAGTCTCGTATTCTGCGTCTATGCACTGTCCGCTTTTGCAGTGATTGCTTTGGCTCACGGTTTTCAACGACGATTTAGGGCGTCGTATTTGTTTAATTCAACTTAAGTCATGTTAGATGGCTTTAGGTTGTAGATATGGAGTACCGTTCTCTGTTCAAAACGTCAGATAACTAGTTAAGAGTATTAATCCTTCATTGCGACAGTAAGTAAATTGAAACTTAAAAGGAACATTTTGTATTATCAAGGACCGGGCGAGTTGGCCGTGCGCGTAGAGGCGTGCGGCTGTGAGCTTGCATCCGGGAGATAGTAGGTTCGAATCCCACTATCGGCAGCCCTGAAGATGGTTTTCCGTGGTTTCCCATTTTCACACCAGGCAAATGCTGGGGCTGTACCTTAATTAAGGCCACGGCCGCTTCCTTCCAACTCCTAGGCCTTTCCCATCCCATCGTCGCCATAAGACTATCTGTGTCGGTGCGACGTAAAGCCCCTAGCAAAAAAAAAATGTATTATCAAGGTGAGAGAGAGAAAAGGTTGTTATAAAATAAAGACTGCGAGCTTGCTCTTCAAGTGCAATATATTCTACTTGGGTTGTGAAGTGGCAATATATGCATACTCTTCACCTGATGCCACTGGAGGGTGGCTTTCGTAACAAGCATTCTTGGAAGTTTAGTGAAAGAAATAGAACGCCCTGGAAAAGTTAAGTGGAAACGTGAATACTCAGACCTGAATATGTGACTTGTCTTTCAAAGCACGATGAAGAGATTAGAAAATTTTGATTGAGAGTTGAAGCTTAGATGTTAGAATAGGTAAGAAAAAACACGCATGGGAATCCTTTGTCTCGCTCATAACCCTGGAGACTGACATTGGAGATATAGTACTTGCGTATGACAGGCAGAGCAAGATAAGATGCTCTTTGTATGTATGTATGTTTAGTCCTCAGCCCAAAGGCTGGTTGGATCCTCAACAGTTCCGCCATCAGCTGTCATAGATGGCCTAGGCATCACTGAAGAGGCGTACTAGGGAAATGAGGAGTGAGGTAGTTTCCCGTTGCTTTCCTCACCAAGCCAGAAGTTGCTATTACACATCAGTCTATTTATTACCTACATTCACTGGGATTTATGACGTTATTTAAATGTTATCAGCCTGGATGGAAACACCGTTGAAATGGTGTTATATGTTAACGTCATAATTCTATTTGGGATCTTTGAGCATCAAGACAACTTCAATGCGAGATAAGACTTATCCATTTGCTTTTCATCCGCGGTAAATAATCCACAGTAATCTACCGACGCGCCTGATGCGTGATTCGACCGATGACCAGTATTCCATCTCGATTTCAACCACCTGGCGCGTGAGTGGGATAAGTCCACGGGTTCAATATAACTTGTCGTACCAATGTTCTAAAATTCAAATTATTACAACTTTTAAAGAGTTCCACCTAACGTATCGCCTCAAAATCGGAAATAGTAGATTAAGCTATATCTTAGTTCTAAATTGTATAGTATTCCTGCGATCTATAAATAACACCTCAATATATCTTAATTACTATGATTTATTGACAAAATGTGATGGATAATAGAAGAATGTGAAATAAATGGATTGAAGATGCAAAATTAATTAATTAATTTTAAGAGATCAATCATTGACATATCATCGTTATATTCGTTGCTTGTTACATTAATATCTTACTGAAATGAACAAATATTTTGCTCAGGTTAGTGGATATGTCTTGTTCTACAAATATGCAGTGAACGTGTTCAGTAACGCAAGTATGGAATCGGGATAGAAGAGCTGTGTTTCTGAAGTTAAAACATCGTGAGAGGAACTGTGACTGCTAATTCGTAACTCATCGAATGTCGTGGAGTGATATGTGTTAACGGCGCTGTTTTACGGTGTCGAATTGCAAATTATCGTGTTTAAAAATTTGGTAAAGTTAAGCAATTAATCATATCACCATGTATTCTTGATCATTCAAATTGTAATTCTTCTTTTATTTCTTACGTCAGTTACTTTCCTTCATTTATGTACGTTGTTTCATAAAAAAAATAACTTAAGGAAAACGATTGGTTTCATATCTGCGTAGCAAACGTAGGCTAAAATTCATTTAAGATAATAACATTAATTGTCATTGCATCATGTGTCAACTTAGTCTCCAACTTAAATAAAACATACATCATAAATAACCAAAGAAATTCTCAACTACATTGAAGATTCAACATATGACCTTATGCGACTCAACTAAATATTAGGGAATACCATGGTTAACGATATCAAGGGACTCATAGTCAATTGAAATCACTGGTAAGAAGTAGCATTATCTACTCATAACTATCAAAACCTGCCATTATTAATATTTCAGGGTAAGTTACTTTATTGTAACAATACTATGTTGATATAATCATTTAAATAAATGATTCTCCTCATCAGGACTCATTTCGATGATCTATTCCCGCCACGTATCACCTAATGTTGTCATTATTGTATGATATGGATTCTCAATCAAAGCAATATTGTTACCGCTTCATAAATACAATTGATCCGACTTGCGTTAATTTTATCTACTTTCTCTTCAAATATTTCACTTACATTCATTATATCATCGTAGCAACATTCTCATATGACGTCTTTAACATTGATAGAATCAAAAACTACTCGAGCGATTTCGCAAAAAATTTCACAGTTTGCTCTTTTTACTTCTTAGAGGGTTTATGGTGTATTTTTAACGAAATCGGATAGGCAGTTTTATTATTATGAGTAATTTTATGTAATTTTATGAAATTGCAAAGCCGCACCAAGATTGGCTCGATTCGATGGACAGATTGTCGCTAGGCAACAGCAACTTACTGTATATCATGGTAGTCCGGTAATAAATGCTGTACAGTATATAGGAGGGTGGGAAGACGACGCCATGTTTTTTTAAGTACCTTTCTTGATAGAAGGTTCGTTCTTATGCTAGTTATTTGGAAATAGCAATCCAACATGCCGTGATCGAGATGTACCTTCATGTCATAGGACCAACTTTGATACGTCTGCCCAGTTTGAAGAATGTAGTTATGTTTATAGATGTGTAAAATATTTAAGAAACTCTGAAAAATATAGAACATCAACAGTGGAATGACACGAGTTATCACCCACTCCTAACGAAGAGCAACTGCTGGTTCCCAACGAGCAAAGGCAAGGTCTACGTAAATAAATGTCATAGTATGTGGGTATGTATGAATTACATCTTCTAAATCACTGGAGCGATTTCAACCAAACTTGGTACACTTGTAACTTAGTATCAGGAGACAAACCTCGTGGGGGAAAGACACAACAAGCACCCTTAAAGGTGGGGGGCAAGGGGGCTGAATGATAAAAATAATCGGAAGTACAGTAGTGTCGAATCCTTACTTTTTGGGGTCACTGAGATGAATAGTGACACTCCGGATGTTTTTAAGTCCAAGTTCAGTCCCTTTGGGTTGGGGGGCGAGGGGTTGTGGAATATAACATTTATCGGAAATAGTGTCGAATCCATAGTTCTCGGGGTCGCTGAGATGAATAGTGACACTCCGGATTTTTTAACCCTTATGAGTGTGGTTCGAGGGGGTGCAGATATCAAAATAATCCAAAATATTGTCGAATACATAGATTTCGGGGGCGCTGAGATGAATAGTGACACCCTGGACTTTTTCAAGTCCAATGTCAGCCCATTTTCGGGTGGTGGCGAGGGGGAATGAGATATAAAAATAATAGAAAGTAGTGTCTAATCCACAGTTTTGGGGGGCGCTGAGATGGATAGTGACACTGCGGACTTTTTATCCCTTACGGGTGGGGGTCGAGGGGGCGAGATATAAAAAAATCGAAAATAGTGTTGAATCCATAGTTTTCGTGGTCGCTGAGATGAATAGACACTCAAGACTTTTAAAGGACATTTTCAGTCCCCTTTGGGTTGGGGGATGATGGGGGAGCGAGACATAAAAGTAATAGAAAATAGTGTCGAATCCATAGATTTTGGGGTCGCTGAGATGAATAGTGACATTCCGGAATTTTTAAAGTCCAAGTTCAGTCCCCTTTGTGGTTGGAGATTAGGAGGGAGTGAGATATAAAATAAATGAAAATAGAGTCGAATCCAAAGTTTCAGGGGTTACTGAAATGAACAGTGACACTCAGGATTTGTAAGTCCAAGTCCAGCCATCACCCTTTGACATAGGGGTGACAAAAAGTGAAAACATAAAATGACCAAAATGGCTGAGGTTTGTATATTCCAGCAGAGGTGACAGCTAAATTTGGTACAAATATTACTTACTATTTGTGAGAAGTACTGTTGGGGCAAGACACTGCTAGAACCCCCAGAGTGGGGATTGAAATATAAATAAAAACGACTGATATTATTCTGGAACCATCGTTTCAGGACTACTGGAGCGATTTCTACAAAGCGTGGTACACATATGACTTACTATCAGGAGACTAACCGCTTGGGGATAAGACACCCCTAGCACCCTTGAGGGGGGGGGGGGGGGGAGCGGTCTGAGGTATATAATTCGGAAATAGTGTCACTCCACAGTTTCCGGGGTCGCTGAGATAAATAGTGCAACTCCGAAATTTTCTTAATTTCAAGTTCAGCCACGTTGGGATAGGGGGTGAGAAAGGGTAAAAAAAATAAAATGATCAAAAAGACCGAGATTATGGATGTATGTGCACAATTTCCAAGCATATCTGTCGACTAAATTTGGTGCAAATATTACTTACTATGTGTGAAAAATACAGTGGGAAGGAGATGCCCCTTGAAACTTTAGGGGAAGTGGGGAAATGCAAATATAAATACAAACTACTAATAATAGTGTCAAATCCATAGTTTTCATGACTACTGGGGCGATTGGAACCAAACGTGGTACATTTATGACATACTATCAGGAGACTAAAGGGGCTGCCTGGCCGAGGCGGTAAAGGCGAGCTCGGTTCGCCCGGAAGGACGTGGATTCGAATCCCTGTCAGGAAGTCGTAAAATTTAAGAAATGAGATATCCACTTCCGGAGGTGCATGTGGCCCTGAGGTTCACTCAGCCTACACCAGAAATGAGTACCAGGTTAATTCCTCGGGGCAAAGGCGGCCGGGCGTAGAGCTAACCACTTTTCCCCATCACGATGCGAGGTTAACAGTGGTGGAAGCCTTTACCTTTCACTCCTCCAAGGGCCTTCATGGCTTGTACGGAGGTGACTTTGCTTTACATCAGGAGACTAACCGTGTGGGGCCATCCTTAGGGGTGGGCGTAAGGGGCGTGGAATATAAAAATAATCGAAAACAGCGTTGAATTCATACTTTTCGGGGTCGCTGAAATGAATAGTGACACTTCGGATATCGTTTAAGTCCAAGTTGAACCCCAATATGCAGGGGCATGAGAAGAGGATAAGAAATGGAAATGTCCAAATGACCAAGATTATGGAGAGTATGTTCCAGCATAGGTGTCAAATAAACTTGGTAAAAATAACAACTATCTGGAAAAAGTACTGTGTGGACAAGACATCCTTAGAAGGGGGCGAAATATAATTATAACTAAAAACGACCGATATTTGTGTTGAATCCATACTTCTCTCGACTACGGGAGAGATTTCGACCAAACTTGGCACACTTTCGACTTAAAATCAGGAGATAAAATGCGAGAAGGTATGGTAACCCTAGCATCCCTAGGGGTGGGATAGGAGGGGTTGAGGTGAAAAAGTAATCGGAAACAGTATTGAATCCATAGTTTGTTTTCGTGGTCGCTGAGAAGAACAGTGACATTCCGGACGTCCTTGAAGTTCATGTTCAATCCCTATCGGCATAGAGATGAGAAGGGGTGGAAAAGAAATTGTCCAAATTGACCTAAATTACGGATGTATGAGTGTTTCTTCCATCATAATCCTCAAACAAAATTGGTACGCATATGACTTAAAGTACTATCTGAAAAAAATACTATAGGGTAAAACACCCCTAGTACTCCTAGCGTAGGTGATGAAATATAAAAATAAACGAAATGACTGATATTAATGTCGAACACCTTCAGGTCGCTGAGTTGAATGGATGGTTAAGTCACACGTATGGGTGTAGGCCTATGTGGGCATGTTCCAGAATGGTTCTCAACGAAACTTGGTACACATATGACTTACCATCTGGAAGAAACTACTATGGAGATGAAACATACCAACCCCTGCTGAGGGTGGGGAATGGGAGGGGATGGCATTTAAAAATAATGGAAAATAACCGATATTAATTTCGAATCCATTGTTTATGTGTCGCTGAGACTAATTTTGACACTCTGAATACCGTTTAAGTCCACGTTCAGCCTCCATTGACACGGCAGGCTGAATGGGGTTTAATAGTACATAGTCTAAAATGACAGAGATGTTTTGAATCCACTGCTTTTGGGTTCACAAGGCTGATTGGTGAGAATCTCACAGGTGAAATCGTGTAGATCATACCTAAAGTGCGACGTATAAATACATGTGGTTATAACTTATTTTTTGAAAGGATTAAATACTTCCCAGTAAATTCGTGCTTCCACAAGGATACAGTTTTATTCGAAAATTAAATAATCTAAAACTTTAAATCAAACACATCTAATTAATTCTAAAACGACATAATAGATGGTAAAAATCAATATTCCGAAAATATTATAAATATTTACTTCACACATAACTAGTTGGTAATACTAATCTTAAATGCAAATATTTGAAAACGAACCGGGCAACGCTGGGTACTACAGCTAGTATTGATATAAACTGGTGGAGGTACATGAAAGCTAGGGCGCTTGGATTGACTTATTTCAAAGCTGTATCGACCTGGATTTGTAATTTCAAGATAGTTCACAATGTTGTTAGTCAAAAGTTATGCACATTATAATTTACAAACATGGTCAATCGCCAGAAGAGATTGAGAATTCTAAGTTACCATTTGGTTTTGAATTCACTGACTGACAATATTTTTTCTAATTATTCATCAGCTGAGAATCTGAATACCGTACAGTCCGGATTTAATTATAAAATTCACGGGGACCACACCCTATCTGGCATAGGGGAAAGAGACAAACTGCTAGAGAGGAATTAGCGTCTGGAATATCACATTCGTATACAATTCAACCCATTGTATCCATAGAAGGTAAACCTCTCCCCCCATTTTTATTTTTTTACATGAATCAATTGGTATATTTGGTCCCCTTGTGTCATATAGCATGATTTAACCTCCTAATATGCATAGACTGTTGTTGTTTGAGTCATCAGTCCATAGAATGGTTTGATGCAGCCCTCCATGCCACCCTATACTTTGCTCACCTTTCCATTTATCCGTAAGAAAATATAGTCAAAAACGTCTACTGAATACGCTTTTTGTGACGTCCTGCTATTAATTCGAGGGTATATAAAGGCAAGCGCAATGATTTACCATTAAAAACGTGTCTTCTGAGTTAACGCAGAGAACCGACTGAGTTCGAACGGGGTATATTGTAGAGGTTCATAATTGCAGGCATTCCGTCAGAGAATAACGGAGATTACATATGCCCAGGTCATCTACTACCGATTTCCTTGTGCAGTGGAAACGTCAGATAACACTGAACCCAATCGTCTCTCTGTAAATCAAAACAAATTAATTGATAGGGACTACTGAACTCTAAAGCGTACTGTAAGAACAGTCGTCAGACATCCTTGTCAGCTATTGCAGAAGACTTCCGTTGTGGATCAGGGGCACAGATCCGTGACAGAACGATCGTTCAGATGGCATAGAGTCGTGCTGCTGTCCGGAGGCCACTGATTGCACGAACGAATGCATTACGTTGCTTAGAACTGGACAAACAACTTCTTCATCGGTCTATGAAGTAGTGGAAGGAAGTTTTATGGAGCGATGATTCACGATATATGCTCTGTCACTCACCCGGGCGTGCGTGGACTTGGCGGATGCCTGGTGAACGATTCACCTGAGCGGGCTGTGGCAACAGTGAAATTCGATGGAGGCTGTGTGATGGTCTGAGGCTGTTTTTCGTAGTTTGGGCTCGGATCATTAGTTCTGGTCGATGGCACAACGAATCTAGGCGTACATGAAAACTTTTAGACCATAATATGCCTCCCTCATTGTGAGAAAAGTTTGAAATGGGACCTTTCCAGTATCAGCACGATAATGCTCTTGTCCACAGCAAGGACCATTGCATCGTGGTTCGAAGGAAATCAGGTGGATGTACTGGACTGGTCTGCTCAAAGCGGCGACCCGAACCCCATCGAACATCTTTTGGATGAACTGGAGCGTTGATTGCGCGCCAGATCAATTCGCCCAACAACCCCGAAAGAACTATTCACCATGCTGGAGTAAGAATGGAAAAAACTCCACTTTCAGTGTATCAGAATGGAAATCTTTCCGCGAGGATTAAATGCTGTAATAGTGAAAAAAGAAGCTCCTACATGCTATGGCTGACATATTTGGAAAGAACAGAAAAGGGTGTTTTGATAATTTCCGTTAGGTATTGTATAACTTGTTCACAATCAGGTAAAGTTGACAAGAGTATTCTTGAAAAATGGTGAAATTACCGTTGTTGGAACAAAGTGTAGTCTGATTTTTAACAATTTTCTTTACCTAGCGCTGACATGGGCAGGTCTTATGGCGACGATTCATTTTCTCTCCATCAACACAATCTGCTCGTAATCCCGGATAAACGCATGCAGGTAACAGCCATTCTATCTGCTGCAACTTCACTTGCCCGACCTTTGGGTGTATACATTCTCCGTCAACTTCCAACTGCACAAATGCATCATTCATGCAATGTGCTTATTGCTGTTTACATTTTTACATTTATGCTAAACAGATTCTAAATCAAGATCCACAAATGTGTTTAAGTATATGTAAAGGGAGCTAAAATTAGCAGGATAATCATCAACGATAGTCGAGTTTCCTGTCATATTCATTATTATACCATATCTATCTTGAATCATTAACATGTATAATTACCGCTATGGGCAGGTAAAATAGGTGCATTAAGTATTGATTATAGCTGAACTTGACATCGCAGTTAGTTCTATATCATTAGCAGTGAGATATGAATGCCCCTTGTTAGTTCTGAGGTTACAAATAGTACAGATAACGTGACAAACACAGTGGCTTCTCACCAACGTGGCCGTGGTTGGAATCTCGGCCAATATTTTTAGGTATTTTTGAAATGTAGGTGAACGTGTGAACGCTGGTGTATTTATAAATGTTAAGTACACTTCATTTGCAATGTTGGCAGTTTAATTTGAGTGTACTACAGAGAAAATATTCTAATGAATATGTTGACGTGTAAAAGATAAAATTCCTACATTGGTATTCTATTAATAGTGAAGGCGCATATTTGACCGTTCATCTAAGCTTCATAAATATTTCAAAACCCCAGTATGAACAATGTGAAAAAGGACAGGAGAAATATACAAACAGAAATTTACGAAACTACAGGTTGTCGTGACTTCTATCTCCAGTAGAATCGAATCAACATTTTGTGGAATTTATACCAGCTGGTAACCTTGCAATGGCTTTCAGGGCTGTACAAATTTGAACTTAATATACTGATTTGTTTTGAGAACACTAGTCTTCAGTATGGTCTAGAGATAAACATCAAAAAGACCAAACTAATGGTAGTTGATCGGCAAGGTGAAATCCAACTTACGGGATACCTAAAGGACCTGGATATAATTAAGGAATTTGTATACTTGGGGTCTGTCATCACTGACACGGGAAGCTGTGATAAAGAGGTGAAAAGACGTATTGTCTTATGTCGTGCTGCAATGGTTAAACTTACTAAGATATGGCAGAACCGGGCAATATCAAAAGCCACGAATATGCGCTTGGTAGAATCACTAGTGTTCTTCGTCTTTTTGTACGGCTGTGAGACCTGGACCGTGAATGCTAAAGACAAAAAGCGCATTGATGCCTTTGAGATGTGGTGTTCGCGGAGAATGCTGCGTGTACCCTGGACAGAAAAAAGAACTAATGTTTCCATTCTGGACGAACTCTGCATCAAGAAACGCCTATCTTCCCGTGTGAGTGAACGTTACCTCCAGTTCCTTGGCCACATTTTAAGACGAGATGGAGAGAACTTGGAAAAGGTAATTTTACAAGGAAAAATTGAAGGCAGTAGACCACGAGGAAGAACAGCAAGCAGATGGATAAATCAGGCGAAGAAGATCACTGGGCTGCCACTTCATATCATATTAACGAAATGTGAAAACCACTCGGGATGGAGACATCTTGTCAAGGTTGCAACAAGGAAATGATGGAGTTATGAGGTCACGACGCTCAGTAATGAGCACAACGACTAATGATGATGATGATACTGATTTTTATTTGCTTGAGTTTATCAGTTGATATTATATTCAAAGAACAGCGAACGGCTATGGAGCCAATCTCTGCATTCGGGAAACGAATGGGTTCGACCCCCAGCGTTGACTGACCTGAGAATGATTTTCTGTGGTTTTACATTTTCACTTCCAGGCAAATTCCGGGACAGTTCCTATTCATAGGCTAAAGCCGATTTCTTGCACCTACTTTCACTCAGCATCATTCATTTCATGTTCATTAGCTCCTTAACTGAGGTTGGCTTCAGGAAGCGCAACCGTCCGTAAAAGCATGCCATATAAATTCATCTCTCCCCATCCTCGAACCCGTAACAGGACTCGAGTCTAAGGGGTGACCATACGTATACATGTTGTATTTAAAGAATAAAGTGGATCAGTATGTTGAGGTTCTTAATGTCGAGGTCTAATGATTCTGAATTTTGAATTCCTATCGATGGTGATAATAGAAATTACGAAACCTTTTTTATTGGGTAGGGTAATGTGTAGGCCTACTTCTTAACCCACGTTATTCCCGAAACGAGAATTTGAATGTGTAGTGAAGACTCAATATTTTGTTACATTGTGAGGAAATTATGAACTACGTGCAAGGCCCATGTTCGAAATTAATGTACCTGTACCTTTATTGCTGTTCTTGTCTCCTTCAAGTTAGATGACCTCAGTGACGCAGTTGGTTAGCTGCTCTCCTTCTCTTATGAAGATTGTGAACTCATTCCTGGCTGCGGCCACTGTGTGTTAAATGCAACAACTCCGCGGCATGCCTTCAGGTTCGTTAAAATAACACCTGAGGGACAAATTTCCAACACGCTGGCGTATGTTAAGTCGGCTGCCACTTACTGTGGACGTTAAACAGATAAAATCCTAGGGGGACGATGACTTAGATGTTAGGCCCCTTTAAACAAAACCATCATCATCATCATCATCATCATCATCATCATCATCGAAATAATCCTTTGCTGAAGCCTGATTCATTTCTTCGTAGGCATTCACTCGTCGGTTATTACAATGAATGTCTTCCGAGAGCATCAGTGTAGCCGATTATGGTTTCTTATATGGCTGAAGAGGCGATATTTATTACAACATGCTCGGCTGCAATGCTGATACATGAAATCTACCAAAGATTCATGTTGTTGTAGAATTCGGTGGTCAGTTCAGTGATTTTCTCATACTCTTTTGAGATATCTTTTATCGGACTCGTGCGTTCATCGCTGTCGTTTCGAACGCTGTGGACAATACTTCCCCAAGCTATAGCCTTCCAGTTTCTGAAGGCAATTTGGCACTTTGCCATATTATACTTATTCTTGAACACATTCTACGACCACACTATAAGGCATGTGGGTGCCACGGCCGGTTTATCGAAGTTATAGCCTCGACGTTAGTGAAATTAGTCTCTTCCAATAAACCGATGTTTGTTCGACAGTCGTTCAATTTTAATCTATCACAGCACTGGTAATTATTTTTCACATATTTAAACGTCTTCTGTTAGCAGTCCAAGTTCATAAGTAAGTATTGGTGTCATTCTGACATTGTTAGCGTGTTGCTTGACTGGAAACTGAGAACATGACTTTCGAAGACCCTTTTAAGGAGGCGACCGAACTCCTCACTACCACTTATGATGCGATACTAACATTTGTCGAGAGTTGGCTGCCAAAGTGAGCTCAAGATTAGATTATCACATCCAACCATAGTGCTTAATTTCAAGTATATGCTTTCGATCCTTCACAAACGAATTTTTTTGCTAGTTGCTTTACGTCGCACTGACACAGATAGGTCTTTTGGCGACGATGGGATAGGAAACGGCTAGGAGTGTGAAGGAAGCGGCCGTGGCCTTAATTATGGTACAGCCCGAGCATTTGCCTGGTGTGAAAATTAGAAACCACGGAAAACCATCCTCAGGGCTGCCGACAGTGGAGTTCGAACCCACTATCTCCCGGATACAAGCTCACAGATGTGCGCTCCTAACCGCACCGACAACTCGCCCGGTCACGAAAGGCATCACGTATTGGATAACCGCTATATGGATTGATAATGAACTTGTAGATATTCATCTAATCCTCAATTAGTACTAAATCAGAATCAAATCACTGGTATCGTCTGTTTATTCAAATTATTTTCTTAGTACGGAACGAAGTGCTCTAACCAGACAACTTTTCCAGTGATCAACATGAAATAAAATCAGAATGAATTACGTTTACATGTAAATAATCTACTTCTGCTTACATCAGAATTAGTATACACTGACTGACAGACAGAGCAAATGCAACACCAAGAAGGAGTGGTCAGAACTTTATGCCAATTGCAGGGTAGACTGACGTCACTGAGGTATGCTCATGATGTGAAATGCGCCGCTGTGCTGCGCACGTAGCGAACGATAAATGGGACACGGCGTTGGCGAATGGCCCACTTCGTACCGTGATTTCTCAGCCGACAGTCATTGTAGAACGTGTTGTCGTGTGCCACAGGACACGTGTATAGCTAAGAATGCCAGGCCGCCGTCAACGGAGGCATTTCCAGCAGACAGACGACTATACGAGGGGTATGGTGATCGGGCTGAGAAGGGCGGGTTGGTCGCTTCGTCAAATCGCAGCCCAAACCGATACCCATAGGGATGTGTCCACGGTGCAGCGCCTGTGGCGAAGATGGTTGGCGCAGGGACATGTGGCACGTGCGAGGGGTCCAGGCGCAGCCCGAGTGACGTCAGCACGCGAGGATCGGCGCATCCGCCGCCAAGCGGTGGCAGCCCCGCACGCCACGTCAACCGCCATTCTTCAGCATGTGCAAGACACCCTGGCTGTTCCAATATCGACCAGAACAATTTCCCGATTTCCCGTCGATTGGTTGAAGGAGGCCTGCACTCCCGGCGTCCGCTCAGAAGACTACCATTGACTCCACAGCAGAGACGTGCACGCCTGGCATGTGGCATGGTGCCGGGCTAGAGCGACTTGGATGAGGGAATGGCGGAACGTCGTGTTCTCCGATGAGTCACGCTTCTGTTCTGTCAGTGATAGTCACCGCAGACGAGTGTGGCGTCGGCGTGGAGAAAGGTCAAATCCGGCAATAACTGTGGAGCGCCCTACCGCTAGAACGCGGCATCATGGTTTGGGGCGCTATTGCGTATGATTCCACGTCACCTCTAGTGCGTATTCAAGGCACGTTAAATGCCCACCGCTACGTGCAGCATGTGCTGCGGCCGGTGGCACTCCCGTACCGGTACCTTCAGGGGCTGCCCAATGCTCTGTTTCAGCAGGATAATGCCCGCCCATACACTGCTCACATCTCCCAACAGGCTCTACGAGGTGTACAGATGCTTTCGTGGCCAGCGTACTCTCCGGATCTCTCACCAATCCAACACGTGTGGGATCTCATTGGACGCCGTTTGCAAACTCTGCCCCAGCCTCGTACGGACGACCAACTGTGGCAAATGGTTGACAGAGAATGGAGAACCATCCCTCAGGACACCATCCGCACTCTTATTGACTCTGTACCTCGACGTGTTTCTGCGTGCATCGCCGCTCGCGGTGGTCCTACATCCTACTGAGTTGATGCCGTGCGCATTGTGTAACCTGCATATCGGTTTGAAATAAACATCAATTATTCGTCCGTGCCGTCTCTGTTTTTTTCCCAACTTGCATCCCTTTCGAACCACTCCTTCTTGGTGTTGCATTTGCTCTGTCAGTCAGTGTATAAGAATTTTTACTTCACATATCTATTGAGTAAGATTTGATCAGCTTCATACTGTTTTGTAGACTGAACTCCTCACAGCTTTTGGACATTGTGATTATGCCCAACATGAAGAGCTCTTTTCTTGGTAATGCTGCTGGCGGTAGATGCTTGTATACCACGACACAAACTTTTCTGTAAGTATGGAAGATGGGAAGTCAACTTCTCTTTCCAAGTTTGGAACGGTAACTCAATCAATAGGCCTTTCAAGCAGGAAACAAAGACGTGTAGACATCAAAATTGATTTAGGCCCTTCACGTGACGGAGTTACGGGAACACAACGTGGTAAATATTGAAGCAGAACAACATCGAGATAGAACTCTTCTGCCCTCTATGAAGGGAATTACTGTAATTTTGAGGCTATGATAACTAAGAATTGTACCAGAGTCTTCAAATAAAGTGAACTATACGAATTTTTATATAATTCATTATTTAAGCGGAAGTATCCCAAGGATTACTAAATATTTCTGAGTGCTTATTTTCACTGTTGTTCCTCAGTTTGTTCAACTGCAAAGTCTGAGGTTTCATCACATATTTTGCTATGGATTTAAGAATATAGAAGAACGTTTTGCATCCAGTTAAGCGTGCTTTTTCATTAGTCAATTACTTTGAACACACTGCAGAATTAAAACAAATATCTAATACTTATGTAAAGAGAAGGCTTCGAATTTTCTTTTTAATTTAGAAGATTATACCGATTACATGCTCATATCTGATAGTAAAATGAAGTAGTCGCTAAACTGGAGAAGAAAGGTGAATTATTTAAAGGGAAAAATATCATGTATGAAGAAATAACTCCTGCTTCAGCTTATACGGTAGGTAGTCTAATTTTTGAAGGGGGAAAGAAGTTCATCTGATGCTTCATATTTTGCAAGGTCAGCGTATGAAAGATCTGTGATGACACATTTGGCATTTACCCGACAAAACTGATTAGAACTCAGCCATAGATTGCCTAGCAGAAATCCGGTTTAATCTGCCATCTGGTAGAGTAAAACGGAACGTATAAATTAACACGGCAAACAGCGTGGCGCGTGCTGTGTGTGTTGTGTAGGAGAGCTCCGTGTTACCAGCCCGAATTAGCAAGATAATTAGCAGACAGGTCCGATGAGTGTGTGTCAATAATTACACCAGACAACTGACATCTAGTTCTAGTAAAACCATGTCCGTAAAAGGTGTAAATAAGCGTGTGTCGGACTTTGAAACAAAGTTTGTTAAACGGATGGATGAGTTATAAGCTCGCTTGGAACAGTTGAGATCAGCCAGTGCCAGCAGGGCAGCCAACACTAACGACCGCGCCGATGAAAATCTGTCTTCCCTCTGTTCTGAGTTCAAAGACTTCCGCCAGTAAATCTCGGCGGAAATTTCTTGTGTAAAGGAGGAGTTATTAGTTGTGCAACAGCGTCTTGACCAGTACGAAGCCAGGGCTGACGAAGCCGAACAATACACTAAACGGAACTGTCTACTCATACACGGGGTGAAAGAAGAACCGGCTGAGAATGTCTATGCCAAAGTGATAGAGACAGTAAAATCTAACTTACAAGTGGACTTATCGATGGATGACATCGATCGCTGTCATAGATTGGGACCTCTACGCAGATCAGCTGCGGAAGTCGTGACCTCGGGAAACAGGCCGATTATAGTTAAATTCGTCCGGTTTCATGTTCGCGATCGTGTCTGGCGCGCTAAGAAGCTCTTCAAAGGCACCAAACTATTGGTTACGGAGTCATTGACTGCTACAAGAAAAGATCTTTTAAATAGAGCCCGAGACCAGCTCGGAGTGCGTAACCTTTGGATCCACGAAGGAAGAATCATAGTTCTAGGCAAAAACAAAGACAAACTTACACTGACCACTAAAGCGGAACTAAATGCAGTTATTTCAGGGCTAGGTGATTAGTAGAGTACATGACTCATGGATTTACGTTTTAATTATAAGTGGTTTCATTAAAAATTTAGTGTGAGTGAATGTTTAAATGATTCAAGTGGCTTACGTAGGCAAGAGGAAACCATGGTAAGTTGCCTTCTGTTTATTTTTGATTATGGCTAACACAGGTAACAATGTAGCTTTCTCCCTGGGCAGGGCAAACAACCTTCACCTTGATACTGAACCCTCTCACCCTTCTCTTTCCCTGACTCCTTCTCACCCCGCCCGCAGTCACCTGGAGAGAGAATTCTCGTTCCTTTCTCCGCTCATTACTGTGTGCCCATGTCAATGCTCAGTCTATAATTGCCCATCACACTGAGCTGAAAGCTATTTTTGAAGGAAGCATGGTAAATGTAGCAATTAGTGAGAATTGGATGAAGGAATCGGTCCCTCTAAACACGGTAAATATAGAAGGATTTAATGCACTTTTTCACAATAGACCGAAGTGCCGTGGAGGAGGAGTAGCTCTATACTACAGAAACAATTTAACGGGGAAGATTATACAAACTTCGACATTATCTACTGACACCTTAACTGAATATATGTTTGTAGAAGTATCTGTTGATGAGACTAAAGTACTGATTAGAGTTGTTTACAAACCACCAAAAGCAGGAAACTTCACCGACTTCGAAGAAAATTTACTAAGACTCGTACCTACCTACGAACATGTACTCATATTTGGTGACTATAACACAAACCTGTTAATAGACTCCATTGAAGCAAATCGTTTACAGAACATATTTTCCTCTTGTAACATGTCAGTATTGCCACTTAACCCCACTCACCACGTGCACACGGCTAACGGATCCTCACACACTATAATAGATTTACTTATCACAAACAGTCCTCAGAAAATACTAAAACACGGACAAACTTCTGTACCTGGTATATCATACCACGATCTCATATATTTAGATTATTCTTTGAAAGTTCCCAAAACAAAGCCGAAGTGGATAAACTATAGAGACATGAAAAAGTTAAATTCTCAACAATTAATACAAGATGCTAATCTCTGTCTGTGGGACGAAATACTGCACTTGATTGACAATGACGAAAAAGTAAAGAGGTTTAACACATTAGTGTTGGAATTGTATAACAAACACGTACATAAACGTACTGCTAGGGTGACTCGCAAAGCTGCTCCATGGTTATCAAATGACATTAAGTCCGCAATGTCTGAACGAGATGCACTACAAAGATGTTACAAGCACACATTATCAACTGAAGATTTTGAAAAGTACCGTGTGCTTAGAAATAAAGTTAAACAAATAATCAGAAACACAAAATATGCGTACTTCCAACAATTAGCCAGTAAATTGAACACAAAATGTACCTGGAGACAACTCAGATCCGTAGGTATTGGGGGGAAAACAACAAACTCCAATGCGCATGACATAAATCCAGATGAATTAAATGCCCACTTTACTAGAGAAATAGTTAATACCGACCCTCATATTATACAAACAACAAATTCTCTTCAATCTACTCCGTTACTACAACGGCCTTGGTTCAAATTTCGTAAAGTAAATGAAAATGATGTAAGAAGAAAACTAACATCTATCAGATCACAAGCAATCGGAGTGGACGACATAAAGATATCCTTCTTCGTTACCTTGATAGATGTAGTATTGCCAATTTTAACCCACATATGTAACTCATGTCTTTCGGAAGGTTACTTCCCACTGTTTGGAAGGATGCTTTAATTTTCCCAGTACCAAAAAATCTCTAGGAAATTCTCCATCTGACTATCGACCTGTCTGTATACTTTCTTCACTTTCGAAAGTCTTAGAAAAACTCATGCATGAACAACTGCTCCAATATTTGACGCACCATTCGTTACTTGATCACTTGCAAACTGGATTTAAAAAAGGACATTGTACATCTACTGCTCTTCTAAAAATTACGGATGACGTAAGAACAGCAATGGACGAACGTAAAGTGACCGTGCTCATTCTCCTAGACTTCAGCAGTGCTTTTGACACTATCAGTACGGACATATTAACAGCGAAATTGCATTCCTTCCATCTTAGCCACGCTGCTCTCAATTTGTTCGCTTCCTACTTCCATAACCGACGACAGTGTGTTGTCATGAATGATAAGAGAACGGAGTGGAAGTACAAAGTTAATGGTGTGCCACAAGGTTCTATACTCGGCCCCCTGTTATTTATTTTATATTTGAATGACATCTCTTCTAAGTTGAAAAACTGCAACTACCATCTCCATGCTGACGACCTTCAAATTTACTGCCACACAAAAGTGAATGACATAAATGCAGCTATTGAAAATATGAACCGAAACTTAGAGCAGATCAGCCGTTATGCAGCTGAGAATTCTCTCTCCATCAACCCAACGAAAACAAGCTATCATACTAGGGCAGAGAAAACTGTTTGCTCATTTACACAGTCTACAAATTCCAGTCATTCAACTAAATGGCGTTGCTGTCCCATTCTGTAAATCAGTAAAAAGCCTTGGAGTCACTATAAATGAAACTTTAAACTGGGATGAGCATGTCACTAACGTATGCAGGAAAGTTCATTCATCACTTCATCCCCTTAAGATTCACCAGACCGTATTACCTCTCAACTTAAAAATAAAACTGGTTCAAACATTGATACTTCCAATTTTTAACTATTGTGATGTTGTGTTGCTATCTGCTACCAGTGAACGAAACAGGAAATTGCAGAGAGCTTTAAACTCCTACATTAGATTTATTTTTTCATTGAATTTTGCCTCGCATGTATCCCCTTTTTATGCACAACTTCCTTGGTTAAACGTAGAGCGGCAGAGAAATCACCATGCATCAACCCTTATCTATCGGCTCTTGACTGAAAATATACCTGAATATCTCTCCAGTAATTTCCGTTTTCTATCTTCGTTTCATGACCGTGACACGCGATCTGGGTCAACAATTGCAATACCTCCACATCATACATCTGCCTTCAGTAATTCTTTCCTTGTGTCGAGCGCTAGAATATGGAATGCTTTACCCCCTGAAATTAGAAATTGTTCCTCATTAATTATCTTCAAAAAACAGTCTAAAGATTTCCTCTTGAATACGTAGGCTATATCATGTAGTTATGTGTGAATGTGTGAGTGAATGTCTGGAGCAAATAGTTCCCAAAAGTTTACATAAATTACTGTTATATTATATGAATTTCACCTAGAGTAGTTATTGAATTTATATTTCTAATTTTAGACTTAGGATGTAATCTTTCAGTTTTAGTCTATATTAAGTTATATTATTATTATATTACTAGCTGATGTACCCGTGCTTCGCTACGGGATTCTCAGAAATAATGTCTTTGTGGTTTTCCTACCTGAAGTCGTCGGAAGGAATGTAGTGATTAAAAGCAAATTTATATAAAATACTCGATCAAATTAATAAACCGCGCATTTTCACACTTTTAACGAACAGTACTACGGTGCCGATTTAACAATCCAAAGATTCAGTGCTGCAATGACCAGATCGCAGACAGCCGTGAACACTTCTCTGCCATTATTTCGTTAAATATGCACACTGCTCATTCCAGTCAGTGCCTCAGAGTAGCAATTGAATAGCTCGAATGCTATGATGAACCAGTTTGTTACGTATCAGTAGTATCAGAAGTTTATCTAACTACCCAGCTACTTCCCGCCAATTTTCAGGCAGGCTGTTATACTCGGTACGACCGGGTGAGTTGGATGTGCAGTTAGGGGCGCATAGCTGTGAGCTTGGATCAAGGAGGTAGTGGGTTCGAACTCGACTGTCGACAGCCCTGAAGATAGTTTTCCGTGGTCTCCAATTTTCACACCAGGAAAATGCTGGGGCTGTAATGTAATTAACGTTGGGGCTGCTTCACTCCCAATCCTAGCCCTTTCGTATCCATTCGTCGCCATGAGTCCTATCTGTGTCGGCGCGACGTAGAGCAAATTTTAAAAAGAACTCGGTATACAGCAGTAATCCCATCTATCCGAGATAAATGGCAACAGAGACACAAAGCAAATCACAACAAACAATGGTCAATGTAATGTTATTGTTGATCAATGATATGAGCTTTCTGTATTGTAGTCTTTCACGTTCAGTTTTCTTTCGACTCTGTGATATAAGGCCGTCTTATAAAATTAATTATAGCGTAGACTGTAGTTCCTTAATCCCCGACTTTACATACCGATTTTCATTAAATTCTGTTTACCCATTTTCTCGTGACGGCGCTGATATGATCTTAGCAACAAAAATCCATATTCATAAATATCTCCTTTATCATAGCCGATATGGTCAAAATGTATAAGACATAAATGATGGGAAATTTAATACTGTGTAACTTTATTTATGTAGTAATTGTCCATAAGACCACCAATAACACAAATATTCGAGAATTAAATTTTGGGCCTTCCTCTAAACTACCATTTTGCTCAGCGTGAATAAAGTTATTTAAGGCCTAGATTGTAGCGACTTATTCCCCGACTTTGCGTACCGATTTTATTTACGATGGGACAACTAATAACAAATATTTGAGAATTAAATTTTAGGCCTTCCCCTAAACTACCATTTCTTTCAGAGTGAATAAGATTATTTATAGTTTATATTGTAGCAACTTACTTTAGAACTTTACATACCGGTTTTCCGATAGAACCACTAATAATATAAATATTTGAGAATTAAATTTTAGGCCTAAACTACCATTTCTCTCAGCGTGAAAAAGATTATTTATGGCCTAGATTGTAGCGACTTATTTGCGGACTTTACATACCGATTTTCATTAAATTCTCTTCAGCCGTTTTCTCGTGATGCGTGTACAGACAGACAGACAGACAGACAGACAGACAGACAGACAGACAGACAGACAGACAGACAGATAGACATTACGGAAAATAAAAAAATGCATTTCCTTGTAGCTATGGACATGACTGATACAGAAATACCATTATTTTCAAATTTTGAGCAATGTAGAGACAAAACTCTTATTTTATATATATATAAATATACAGTGTGTTAAGTTTGAATATTAAGTTTGTATTCGGTATTAAGCCGCATAATGTGGTTAAGTGTAAGAGAGGGTCAAGAGCCCTAACTTCACCACAAATAAAGACATCAATAAATAAATACATAAATATATGGTGTCAAATACACACGGCAGCTGAGATCAACAAGACTTATTCGTTCAGTGAGGAAATTATGTCTAACTACTAAAATAGATGTGTACGGGTACTTGGGAAATGAAAATGAACTTCAATCTCGACAAGTGTTTAATGCAGTAAATCGGCTTCAATTTTCACAGCATAAACCAAAACCACTATAACATGAAATGTATGCCACACTTTAATGCAGGGCCACTCAGGGTGCATACGCTTGGTGCATGCACTGTGCACGGTGCAAAAGACGACTTCACTTGGTTGACCAGAGTGCAGACCCCCCACTCCTCGATTTGGAGCAATAGCGCTGTCTCTCTCTTTCCCCACGCCTGTCTCGCTCGCTCCCCCTGTCTCCCTCTTCCTCACTTGCTGCGTAGCGCTCCAAATCCGAGCCGAATTGAGCCGAGTTGAGCCGAGCTTAGTTGAGTAGCCCAGAGACGAAGGGTTGGTCCGAGCCGTGCCGAGCGGGAGCGATGCACAGTGCACGGAGCTCTTGCGCCTCGATTTGCACGCGTGAGATTTTAGGCGTTTGAGAGGCCCTGCTTTAATGTATCATTATCACTGTATACTAGTTGAAACTGCTTCCTCTTATAGTGTAGTTTTATGCCACTCCACTCTTTATAGGCTACTTGAATCCTTCGATCCCTGTATTTATTCAAATAATACGGAATAATATAGAAATAAAGTTAAACAGTGTCTTGGCAATGCGCATCACTGACGCACATATACAACCTGTGACAATAAAGTTCGGTGAACAGTCCTGTACTATCAACACAGGTGAATAATGCACGACAGTGACCTTACTGTCCTTCGAAATAGTCCCCTCCCATAACTATGCACTGCTGAGATCGGCGATACATGTCCTGGAAAATTTGCAAGAAGGCTTCCTTTGAGATGGTACTCAAAAGCCTCGTCACGTTTCGTTGGATGTCAGGAATGTCGTCAAATCTCTTTCCTTTCAAAGCGAATTTGATGCGTGTCTTTTCGGCTCTGACCTTTTTCCGACGAGGGGATCCCGGAGATGGTCATTCCATGCTTTGCTGTTTCGTTTCATGGTCGTACCTCACACACCAGGTTTCATCCTCAGTGACAATACAGTACAAGATATTTGGTGTCGCATCCGCCGTTTCGACAAAATCCTGTGAAGTCTCTAAACGTGCCTACTTCTGATCGTCGGTCAAGTGATGTGGCACAAGACGAGAACAATTTTTCCTCTTCCCTAACTTCTGGGTAACGATTTGTCGCACGGATTCACGGTTAATCAGCAGTTCATCCCCTATCATGCGCACAGTTAATCGCCGATCGTTTGTGATTAATATCCTCACCTTCTCAATGTTTTCGTCACTAACGGCGGTCGCCGGTCTTCCGCTACGGGGGTTGTCAGAAACACTTTCCCGGCCTCCTCGAAAACGGGCGAACCACTCGTACACACACTTCAAGGACAGTGCTTGATCTTCATAAACACGTACCAGCATCGCATGTGTTTCTTTTCGTGTCTTGCCAAGCTTAAATCAAAATTGTACATTGCTCTTTTGGTCGTTCATGTTACTGTTCGCAGTTCAGAACCAACGCACTAAACACGCACTGTGTCAAACAGGTCTTACACGGCACACATACGATGCTCAACTGAACAAGGTTGGGAGCAGGTGGTCAAAACCTGCTGCTACGCAGGTGCAGCGTTGTGTGTCGCCAGTATTGCTGGATCGACTTCATTCACCGAACCTTTGGTTTATGGGTTATGCTGTGTACATGTTAACAATACCCAATAGCGAACTCAAGTAAATTACTCGTCGGATTGCAATGTGTTGAGAGAAGGATGCTGTTTACATGTGTTTCAGTTGTCAGTGCTAATAATAACGAAACGCAAAATAATATTGTAAATTAATTTCAAACTGGAAAAAGAAAACGAAATGAGTTTGAGAGGGGATCCACATCTCCTTCCGTATAACCTCCAACCACATTAGCACTGTTGGTTTTCAGTTAAAGAAATTGCCAAGAACAGTTTTTCTCAGTGTGTGTTGTACTTTTTCCACACAACTACATTTATTGCTTGTATCATATAATAATCTCAAGACTTACAAGTTATTATAAATTTACGAAGTTATAAAGTGTTGGAGTAAGCGGCCCATTCTCTATAATTTAAGCTCAAAGATGTTGTTAAGGTTCACTATTCTATTTTGCAGTGTCAGGATCGCGGCCTAGCGGATTACGCGGAACTTGGTGGGGCTGAAGGATTGGACACTACTCACCTTAACGTTGACGATTCTATCTGCGGGACGGACTCTCGACCAGGTAAGCAAAATATAATTAATTATATTTTATTTTGAGAGGAAAAATCTCACGCAAATAATTGAGTTTACGAGGTGCCATGTGGTAGACCTTGGCCTTTCGGGGCTGTTACGCCATGGAGGAGGAGGAATTCTAATATTGAAAACATTGCGAACGACCCTGATATACAAATATAATGACCAACACGATGTGACGAACTGAAGATCCATTCCTGTTTGCTGGGTGATAGGGAAAGTAGATAATAAAATTACTAGTCGATATATCCTTACAAATATTTGTGAGCTTTTTCTCTCAACAGTTAGGATTAGTTTTCTGTCACTTGAATCTATATTATCATATGTATCATCATTAATTAATGCTCAAATTAGGCAATTTGTACTAATAAGAGCGGGTGGATTTTACAACAGAATATGACAACCCTTTCCACATCATCATATATAATACCCTGAGAGATTTTACTGTGGAATTTATTCACAATAATATTTGTGGCGAGGTTTCTATAAGAAAACAGACTTTATACCACTTTTCAAAGGAATTACTCCAGAATCTTCCTTGTTAGCCATTATTTCCTATCTGGCGATTGGTACTTACTGCACCCGATATTTCTGACGTTCATGGAATTTTATATGACGATGTAAAGAATCTGTAACTAAGATATTGGATTTAAGTGTTGATATAGATTTAATTGGGAAATACAGAGACTTACTTCAGTTCCATGCAAGTTATATTATAATTTGTCTGAAACTTAATTGAGGGTGAACCCATGCCAGTGTTACATTATTTGTTTTTAAATGGCACTAAAATACTGAAAATAAGATGAATTTTCGGAATGTTAGCGAACTGGACTTAAAAGAAACAAATAATACAATATTTAAAATTGATTATTTATGAGGAAATTATTTTTATTTTATTTTTGCTATTTGCTTGACGTTGCACCGACACAGATAGGTCTTATGGTGACGATGGGAGAGGAAAGGCTTAGGAATGGGGGGGGGGAGAGCGGCCGTGGCCTTAATTAAGGTACAGCCCCAGCATTTGCCTGGTGTGAAAATGGGAAACCACAGAATACCTTCTTCAAGGCTGCCGACAATAGGGTTCGAACCCACTATCTCCCGGACAAAAATAGGAAATTATTAGTGACAATTCGGAATAAATTCGGAATTTTTCAAATTATGTTAATTATATATTCCCTTCAGTAATTCTTCGAAGCCGGATTAATGCTGACTAGTGTATTTGGGTGAGATTGATTTATTCACTCTAAAAGCTCCATTAAACAGAATTTACAATAACCTTTAGCCGGCATTGATAAAACTGTCTATACATCAGTTGAAGATAGGGTACCTCAAGATTGCCAAAGTATTTTGTGTGTTCCTGGAATTTAAGAGATCTGGTTCTAATGAAAACTTAATGGGAGGTTCACGCTTTGAAATTTAGCACCCGTCAACGATTGACTCGCGGTGATGATCAACATACTATGCAGTGCTAAGGCTTAAACTCCTTCAAGGAATATGCTTCGGAACACTTTTTTTGTTTTAAATTACTCTTCTTTTGCCTGCTGGATATCATCATTATTGGAGACGTTGTGAATCTCCCTCTTCATATTTCAATTTATTTTAACTGGCTGATCATTTACCATAAAGAACAACAATTATCACCACTAGCAAAAAAAGGTCCAATTTTAAATTTGGGATATTTAATAGATTACTTTTCTCCTAATAAATTCCGAAGAAATGACTAGATCGATAGATTCGTATCTTTACTAGTTTAAGATTTATAATAATTTCTAATAATGTATTGAAGACTACAATCCGTTATTAATACACTTCCTACTTCCCTTAGTAACAGCTAATTGCTTATATTGACAAGAAGAACTTCCACACAAAACGTTCGGTGATGGGCTGAGCACTGTGCTACTACAGTATTCATGGATTGTGAACGTTGCTAGCTACCAGCAGCAGTTAAACCAGTCAATTAACAAGGATCGTTACTGAGGATAACAGGCGTCCATAAACCCGTATAATCATGAAATTGATGGAGGATATATTGTGGGACATACCTGGAAACTTTCTCAAAATCTACCTTGGCTATTTACGAATGCCCCAAAAGAACATCATAGATTGTATGTAGAAAATTATGAGTACAAATACACATTGGCAAATGAGGTGTCTAAAACCTCCGAAGTTAAGTAAAATACATGGGTTGATATTTTAATAGTGGCAACTATGCTGTAACAATGCCGGAAACGTAGCCAGGCAATATAATATATACTTGAGGTAGCTTAGTTATTCACCCTCCCTCAGCGTAAATGAACTCGCCCATGCACGTGTCCAGCGACAACAACAACAACAAAAAAAAAAGAACGCAGTATTTAATGTGCGCTCGTGGAGTACAGCTGTGATGATTTCGAAGCAAGATCAGAGAGGCTGGCTGAAAGTTGAATGTGCTGGAGGTCGTAATGCAAGGCAGTGTTATGGAGGATTGCAAGAGGCTTACCGTACTGTTGCACGGTGGGCCAAGGCCTTCAAACACGGACGACAAAATGTGACAGACATACCGCGGCCTGGTCATCCTACAGTAAGTGATGACGATGTGCAGAGAGTGAACGAGTTAGTGCTGGTGGATCGGAACACCACAGTTCGTGAATTGGCCAACGATACAGGGCTGGCACCATCAACTGTGCTGCAAATCCCGAAGAAGTGGCTGGAAAGCAGGAAAATTGCCTCCAAATGGGTTCCACATGACTTAACCGAACATCGAAAGGGGCTGTGATATGATGCAGCTCGTATGCACTTGGAGCGCTATGAACGCGAAGATGATGCCTTCACTATTGACGAGACATAGGCCAGGGCTTATGAACCGCAGCTGAAACGCCAATCAAACGAGTGGCATCATCACGGGTCACCGCGAAAAGTAACGTTTCGGCCGACCGGAACCAATGTGAAGGCCATGCTGATCGTTGCCTACGTCTGGAATGGTGTTATCATAAAGCATACTGTTCTCCGAGGATTTACCGTTAATGCGGAGTGTTACTATGCATTTTTTGCAAACGAATCTGGCAGCAGCTCTAAGAAGACAACGAGGACATTTCCTGAAAAACCCACCCATTATTCTGCATGACAATGCAAAGCCGCATGCATCAGGAGCTGTGGCTGAGTTGTTCAAACGCTGGGGCTGGGAAGTGCTTACCACACCCTCCCCTCTTTTTCTCCAGATCTCAGACCCTGCGACTACGATCTCATCTCTAAAATGAAAGCACTACTTCGAGCGATCCACTTCCAAACAGTGGATTACATTCTCCAGGCCATCGACCGCTGTCTCTTCAATGTATAAAGTAGTTAAACGAACACACGCCTAAGTGCATTCCACGACAATTTCACATCAATTTAACCTCAAAATTCTGGGATCATATCTTCAAAAATGTATTTAAAACTTTATTGAGTGTAGTAGTACTGTGACCGGCCTTCTTTCAGATTTACAATTTCCTTCTCATTTTCATTTCTTCGGGCTGAGTAGGGAAGTAGAGCGCTTGTTTTGTGAGACTGGTGAATTCGATTCCGGCTTGGTCCAGTGGTATTATAACAGTAATGGTAATATAACAGTATCGTGTACTGACATATTATTACTGTGAAGGCAAGCACTTCTATACTAACAAAATCACAGGAATCGACTATAACACATTTTTAAACATCTTGATGACTACACAAATCTAAAAGCATCTACAGAGAATGGCGGATGAAGGGAAGGGAAGATTGGGTCAGCAAATGTTCCACAGGCTGGTGGATAGTCATACGTCACTGCAAGGGACATGTTATCTGGCATTAAAGGTTCTAAGGTTGGCTTTCGCTTTCAATCGACTCGAGCGCATTGGACGTTGAGTCCACTGAGTTCGAAATTGGGTTGAACCAAGTCAGAGCAAGAGTCAAATCTGGGGCTCGTCAAGCTGAGAGATACGTGCTGTGTTGCTGACTGTGTGCCATAAATGACATACCGATACTGAAGTGGTGAAAGTGTTTATATATCTGGCTTTGGCAGTGATTACATGTATTATATCGCACAGTTTTAGTCCTTATCAACTTAGGGCCGATGACCTTCGATGTTAGGCCCCTTTAAACAACAAACATCATCATCATCATCATCATCATCATCATCATCATCATCATCATCACCAACAGCATAATTATTGACGGGACATTGGTAACAACATTATTTAAATGTTTGCATTGGTAATTCAGTAATAAATATATGCAAAACGCACGCACTCTCTCTTACATATGCACTGTGGGGTAAGCCAAGGGGCGTGAAACTTGTGGCTCGTCGACCGATACAGGTCTTAAATGCTGAATGGTATTAGTGGTGCGGGTTAGAATTTGGAATTAGTCATAGATGGCCAGTGTGTGACCTTGCGCTGGGCGCTGTTCAGTTCAGGATGACCCCTGGCCTTTCGTGTTTAAGGTTTTGGATCTCATATTAACCAAGTATGCTGAATAGGGGGTTGAATTCTAGGGGTAAGTTTCCATATAATTTAGCAGCAATGTTCCGCCTTCCTCCCCGACAAAATTTATTAAATCTCAGCCACAAACGCCCAAGAGAGATTCGGTTTAATTTGTCTGCCATCTAGCAGGCTACAGTAAACGGAACGTCAAAACTGATGAGCAGACAGCCAAATGGCGTCAAATTAAATTGTCTGTACCCGGTAGCTGAGGCCATGCGATTATAATTTTTCCCCCTTTGAGGGGCTGTATGGCACTCTTAACGGATGTCGATATTACATATATATCAATCGGCAGTTGTAATAAGGTGAAGGGCCCGAGTTTGAGCGGGGTGTACCTTCGGGTGAAAATCAGCGGCAAACGCCTTAACGTTGATTTATATTAATTATCACAGAAATCACATATGTCTATGTGTCAATTAAGTAAGTACAATCAGCCATATCCTATTTAATGTAATAAACACAAAACTCAGCAAAACAAATTCATGAATAAATTATCTTTTAGGGTATCAGTCACCATTGTCACAAAATATTAATAGTGGAAGAATGTACATTCCTCCTTTCGGTAATATCAATCCACAACTGTCCTATTACATGTTCAGTATCCCAACTTCCGCCGCCTGCCTATTTTTCAAAGTAAATACACAGAGACGGGTCGTAGCGTATTTGTGAAGTCCAGCATATTACAAAAGTGACAAAAGAGAAGAAGGAGAGGAGTCCACTTGTTTAGGCGATTCCTGTCCTTGGGTGTATATAGGTCTATGATTTTGAGGCTCATTCAAGATCAATGCACATCTCTATTTGCAGCATCATATTTCCCACTTTCTTCAAGGTATTCGTCACACTCATCAATGAACAATTCTGGAATAGTGAATTCATAACTCATTAGTTCACAGCAAACAACAACGATATTCTGCCACCGCTTGGATGAAAGTATTTGAGCGGAGCCGTAATTCTAAAAATAATAATACTCTTAAAATTTTTTGCTACAAAATAATTTAAAATGTATTAATAAATTTGGTTTATCATTTGTTAAGAAACAAGTCTCTGATGTTTATCATGTTACTATATTTAAAAGTGTATCCATTTTACATGGTTTCATCAAATTCTGGCCCCTTAGCTCCTTCGGTTCATAAGGCCTCGGGTTCGATTCTCAGTCTGGTCAGGGATTTCAGCTCCGTACAGTTAGTTCCTCTGGCTCGGGTACTGGGTCTTTGTGTTCGTCTTAATGCACATCTTCGTTTACATACAACACATCACCCTACAAACAACAAAAATACCCACACACAACATTGAATACATCCCTCCACAAAGGGTTTACGTCAGGAAAGGCATTCCACTCAACGTACCGACCCCAGGTAACTGAGAAAAAGGCAAAGAAAATAATATTGTACGAGAATTCATAACTACTGTGATCGCAGCTTCCAGGATTCTACACAATATAATATGAACCTCTATCTGTCAATCTACCGAACAGATAATATTCAAAATGCCATCAATTTCTTATACGATTACTCAACACTAGGAACCAAAATCTTGATAAAATATTACCTCATTGTCTGAAGTAGAGAGGCTATGGCCACTGTAAATCTAAAACCTTGTGTCCACAGAGATCTCAAGTTTTCAGGAAGGATAAATATATTGGTGGAAATTAAATTTCGATGGGAATTAGAAAAAAAGTACTTTATAATGCTCATGGACAACTCTGTTGAAAATAAAAATTTGAATAATTATATAATAGGAAATGGATATACGAGGTATCGATATTAATTCATTATCAAGACATTTCAAGATGTGAAATTTTGTGACAAACTTCATGTCCAAGTCATGAATTTACGAGACTGTATTCACGCATTAATAATAATAATAATTTCGTGTGGCTATTTCTAACCGAGTTCAGCCCTTGTAAGGCAGACCCTCCGATGCGGGTGGGTGGCATTTGCCATTTGTAGGTAACTGCGTATTATTGTGGTGGAGGATAGTGTTATGTGTGGTGTGTGAGATTCAGGGATGTTGGGGACAGCACAAATACCCAGCCCCCGAGCCACTGGTATTAACCAATGAAGGTTAAAATCACCGACCCTGCCGGGAATCGAACCCGGGACACTCTGAACCGAACACCAATACGCTGACCATTCAGCCAACGAGTCGGACATTCGCGGACTAAAACATCGGAACCGTGTGTGTCCAATTTACTAGCCTTTGGGTTAACAGAAACAACAGAAATTCGTGTGGTTGTTTTCATTAGCATTTTAGTGTGACAGGGATGATATTTTACTTGTTCCCTTCAAAAATGGCTTTAAGTAAAATAAAATCATGAATCTTATTCGAACCATAAGAATCGTTTAATTCCGGTAAAGTAAACTTACAGGAAATGTTAAAAACAGTTCTATAAATTGAAATATTATAGCAGTAGATGTTTTAGGGTTGCAGGGACTTAAATTTGATAAGGTACGAGATTCCTCAAGAAATATTTAACTTCAATTTTGACATGTAACCTTATTAAATATTTCGGTTGTACTAATGTTCCCAGGCAGCACGATGGAGACGATCTTATGCGGTGTAAGTGCAGTGCGGCTGGTGTCCAGTGGAGAGTTCGAGAATGCAGTGACTGTCGCTGTCCGCCAGGCACACGAGGGTGACTTGGACACTGCATCTGTCATCTGCGATATGTGAATGGGTACGTGAAACAGATTAAATGGATTTGATAAGTTATTGAGGATTGTTGCTAGTCCGACGACTCATTGCCTGAATGCTCAGCGTTGAGGCCTTCGGTTCAGAGGATCCCGGGTTCCATTCCCGACCGGGTCGGGGATTTTAATCGTCTCTGATTAATTCTTCTGGCCCCGGGACTGGGTGTTTGTGTTTGTCCCAACACTTTCCTCTTCATATTCACACAACACACTACACTACACTACCATCCAACACAGAAACACGCAATAGTGATTTCATCCCTCCATATAGGGTTGGTATCAGGAAGGGCTTTCGGCCGTAAAATAGGGCCAAATCCACATGTGCGACACAGTTCGCACCCGCGACTTCACAGGTGTGGAAAAAGCGGTAGAAAGAGTAGAAAAAGGAGAAGATTGATGATTGCTGCTACAAGCAAACGGAGGGTATTCAGACTGAGGAGATCGAACGAACTCGATGAAAGATGCTATGCGGCTCTATGGCGGGTCATGTGAGGTGAATGGAGGAGGGGAGGTTACCCAGAGATTAATGGACCGAGTGAGCCGGTTTCGCATCGGCAGCCCTAAAGCCCTAAAGTAAACAAATACTGAGTATATAACTTAATTAAAGCCACTATTACCTATTTCTCATTCCTAGCGCGTTTCTGTATCATGGTCCAGAAAACTTAGATAGTGCAAAGTTAAAACACTAGCATAAAGAAACCAAGAGAATAATGGACTCGGACACTGGAGGGTATGTGAAGTAGAGGAAGAAAAATGTGACAATGTTAGATTCAGTTCTTTCTTTCTTAATCTGCTTACCCTCCAGGGTTGGTTTTTCCCTCGGAATCAGCAAGGGATCCCACCTCTACCACCTCAAGGGCAGTGTCCTGGCAGATTCAGTTCTTAATAAGTTAAAGATAAGAGGTGGGGAGCTGCGAAGTCATAGAACTAATTGTAAATAAAGTATTGTAGAGGCACTTAGCTAATTTCACAGATGCTTTCAGACTAAACTCTTTATAATGTTTATTAATGGCTCATTATCGCACCTTCCTTGTAGAAGTGTTTTGAATTCATAATTCATATACCTGAGCACTTGTTTATTCACCAGAATTCTGCTTGTAAAAGTGATACACAAGTAACGTGCCCTCCTTTCGGGCTGAGTGCTTAGGATGGCAGAGCGCTGGCTTGTTGAGCATTAGTGAGCCTGCGATATTTGAAAGTGATTTTGTCTTATTCCGGTATGGACTGTTTTATATGTGAGTGATAGAGCATTTTATGCCTTTTATGGCCCTCACAATGTTAAAAAGGAAGAGGTTCCACCTATTCAATACACTGATATACAGTTGCACAAACTTATGTTAAAACATGTTTAATTCGGGACCTGTTTTGACACACATTTGGTGCCATCATCAGCCAACTGAAAAAACAGGGCAAGAAGTATACAATTATCGACACAAAAAAGACATTAAAGGATAACTGTAAAACATATAAAACTTTTCTTGAAGAAGTGATCAATTGAATTTCATATAGCTTTTACACTCTTGCTGTGAGTATTAAAAGAACTGAAGCATACAAGTAAAATGTAACACTTTTACACAAAGAACTTTTTTGTGGAGATCGTAAGCAATGTGACGGTCATGAGCACTCCTGCTGCGAGTTTTGAAGTCAGTATGTTAGATCTTGAGATTAAAAAGAATCTTGAAGGATGCAGCTTAATTTACAATTATTGCTAGGCAAAGAATACCGTCCTTTTATTTTTGGTACTTCTAAAGGTGGATAGTGATTTATATAAAAACTCTTAGATTATATCAGTTTTGATATGGATTTATGAGAAAGGAAAATAAGTTAGAAATAAAAACAGGGAAGAATGGTAAGATAAGTAATACTATGAGGCTCACCTTGTTTAGCTTGCCGTGAAGAATAGGAGAAAGTAAGAACAGAAATTGAGCAAAGATAGGGGAAGGAGTGGGGTTACTTTCGTAACAATTCTGCTTAGCGCTGAGTTGATTTTGAACGTGTTGAGCTTTTTTCCAGGGTACTTTGTTTTCAGATAGTATATTGAACAATCTGTTGTCAACTTGGGTTTGAAATATGTCCCATTGAGCGCTTGAAAATAGGCAAGCTGCTCCAAAGTAACCAAAGAACAGAGCAATCCCGACTACATAATAAGGAAATTCCATCCACCTGTAGTCAATATATCAAAAACAACCCTAGATGATGATGAAAACTAGATCATCTCTTATGGTCCTAAACATAATTGGCCTAACTCAAATAAATTAAATACACTTTTTAATTTAGTTACGAAATCTGAAACAGATATCAGTAAAATGCCCCTAGCATTACAAGACGAAATAAGACTAGATGTAAAGAGAAAATTAAATAAGATTCGCACCTCTATTACAAATACAAAACCTGCTAATAGAGACACTTTCACTGAAAGAGAACTCATTTTCAAGCAAAAAAAGTAATAATAATTAATGTTATTTGTTTTACGTCCCACTAACTACTTTTTAAGGTCTTCGGAGACGCCGAGGTGCCGGAATTTAGTCCCGCAGGAGTTCTTTTACGTGCCAGTAAATCTACCGACACGGGGCTGTCGTATTTGAGCACCTTCAAATACCACCGGACTGAGCCAGGATCGAACCTGCCAAGTTGGGGTTAGAAGGCCAGCGCCTTAACCGTCTGAGCCACTCAGCCCGGCAAGCAAAAAAAGAAAATTGAAGATAATAATCTCATCATTACAAAAGCCGATGAAGGTAACACGACCGTTGTCTATACTAGTATTATAAAAAGGAAAAATTTGTATATTTGTTTGTAACGGATGAACTCAAAAACTACTGAACCGATTTAAAAAAATACTTCACTTATAGAAAGATACACTGCCAGTGAGTAACATGAACTGTATTTTATTTCCAAAACAATTTGAGGGGCGGAGGGGGGCGACGGGGGAATGTATAAAAATATAAAAATTATAGGCTAATATAGGAGAAATCGAATTTGTCGTTCAAGGACAAAACAAAGCTCATTTTAAGCCCCTTGACGCAAAGAAAAAACTCGGTAAGCCCTTCGGGCCCTAAAACCATGTTTTAAGGTCCTAAAATCAACCGTTATGGAGATATTGGCACCAAACTACCCCTGCTCTAGGAATCGGATAAAGAAATGAACTGCCATAACCATGGCAACATAAGCTCCAGTATTCCTACAGCAGCGAGATTATGTACAATATATCACAAAAAGCTAACATGTTACAGACACGGAAATAGATATTTGGAATCTCCTTTACAAATAAATGAATTAACTTTTTTGGAAAATCCACTTAAGGGGGTGAAATAATAAAAAAGGCGGGTGAATTTTTTAAATGAGCATCATCTTCTTCTACCACTTTTCCACACCTGTGGGGTCGCGGGTGCGAACTGTGTAGCACATGTGAATTTTTCCCTGTTTTACGGCTGGATGCCCTTCGTGACACAAACCTCGTGTGTGTGTGTGTGTGTGGGGGGGAATGTAATTACTATTGCGTGTTCCTGTTGTGGGTGGTAGTGCTGTGTCTTGAGTGAATATGAAGAGGAGAGTGTTGGGACAAACACATAAAATCTGTCCCCGAGCCAGATGAATTAATCACAAGCGATTAAAATGCACTACCCAGCCCTAAATCGAGCCCGAAACCCTGTGAATCGAAGGCGTCAACGCTGACAACTCAGCAAAAGAATGGGTCAGTTTTTAAAATGAGTATATCTACAGTATATCTCATAAACGTAACATGTTACAGACGTGAACATTGGCATTTGTAATCCCCTTAAAAAATAAACACGTACATTTTGTTTTCGGAAAATCAACTTAAGATGGAGATCGAAAAATAAGTGAAGTATGAATTGAATTCTCTTTATGAGGATACTTATATTTCAAAAACTAAGATGTTACAGACGTCAAAATCGGTGTTTGGAATCGCCTTTAGAAATAAAGAATCCTTTTTCTTTTCGACTTAAAAGAGGACTGTTCCTCACATGTAGAGTTCCATGTCGCATGTTCCAGATTTAGCTCTGCCAGTGGCCGGGTTTTCTTATCCTCAAAAGGCAATGCCACGAACGTGGTTTACAAAGAGGTTCTGGGATAAATGAAATGCAATTTTTCGGTGAGTTCTTATACTTTAGTAGGGATTTTCAGATAGTCTTATAGTTAATGCAGTACCGAGGAACAATTCATTTTTATCAACTTAACAACTCCTCGCGAGCGAATCCGGGACTAACAGCTAGTTGAGGATAAAATAGGATACATAAAAAAAACAAAAACTTTTTCTGCAATAATTATTTTTCAGTAATTAAGAAAGACCCAACTCAACATAGTCAACGTCTTCTTAAACAAATATTAACGAACACCTCTTTCTTATTTACCGATCATGAGAAAAAAATCGATCTTGAACATGAATCCGGGTCTGCCAACTGCAAAAGATTTCCCTAAAATCCTCAAGGCTGATGTCCCCATTCGCCCTATTATTAATTACAGACGCAGCCCACTATACAAATTATCCCAATTCTTTCAGAAATTTCTAAAGAATAATTATAAGTTTTTGTCGAAAAGTCTATTAAGAGCACTATAGAGCTAGTTGAGAAATTGAATAACTTTTAAATTCAACCACACCATTCTTTAGATTCTTTCGATATTGTCAACATGTACCCTAGCATTAATACAATAAAAAATATTTCCCATTATTGAAAGAAACTTGAATACATATAGTCACCTGAGTAAATTTGAGGTTCTTGATTTCATGGCCATCTTAAAATTGGTAGTCAATAACAATTTTTTCACATTTGACAGTATAGTATACCAACAAGGTGGCTTGGCAATGGGATCACCGGCCTCGGGGATCTTGGCAGAGATGTACTTATGGAACACACTTTAATCGATAACAACGATAATTTCAAGAATATAGTATTTTGGCCTGACACATTGGTAATTCTAGATGATAGGATTATTAATGCATCCTCCACTCTAAATAATCTCGCTTGATGATTGATGCTTTTTGTTTAGAGGGGCCTAACGTCTAGATCATCGGCCCTAAATAATATCAACAAGATTGATCCTCATATTAAATTCACCCTTGAAACTAAATCCAACAGATAAATCAACTTTCTAGATATAACAATTAGCAGACTACCTTATTCTTTATCATATATGATTTGCAGGAAACCCACACAAACAGCTACTACCATAAGACAAGTTTCCTCACACCCACAATTACGTAAGTGTGCCTTTTACAACAGTATGGTTAACCTCGCTTTCAAAAATACCTTTATCTAAAGAAAATTTAAATAAAGAACTTAATATCATGCGCTCCATCGCTAAATTTAATGGTTACAGCAGATCTTTTATTGAACGAATAGTCAATAAATTTAAACACCGAACAAATACAACTCTCTCAAATGACGATCCTAAACTAGCAGCTTACTCTGCCTTCACCTTCAATGAAGACGTCTACAGCATTGCCAATACCTTCAGAAACATAATTCCAAAATTTCCCTTCGAACTAATAATAGAAACATGGAAGTGATATATAACTGCTATTCATTAAACAGAACTAACGTCTTTTCAAGGTCAGGCCTATACCGCTTTAAATGCAATACCTGTAATTCTTCTCACATGGGACAAACAGGACGTAACTTCAAAATTAGATACTCAGAAAACGTTAACGTGATAAAATACAATAAATTTTTCAGCAATAGGGCAACACATGCAGGACGAAAACCATGTCACTACGTTAGACCAATATATTGAAATTCACAGTATCCTAAGAAAAGGCCCTCTTCTTGATATCACTGAAAATTATTCAATACTCCTCGATCAATTTTTTAATCCTAACCGAAACCTTTATGACTTGTCTGAACAACCGAACATCCTTTCTGACTTCCTTTTCTTAGTTTTCAAAAGCTTCAAGTTGAAAAGTGGAAAATTTTTTCATGTTATACACAACACCTTCTCGCGCTACTTGCCCCTACCACAACGCCCCCTGATCCACCTTAGACAACTCCCCTTACTCCCTTACCCCACTCTTTTCCCCACCCTTTGCTCAATTTCTGTTCTTACTTCCTCTTATACTTCACGGCAAGCTAAACAAGGTGAGCCTCATAGTATTACTTATCTTACCATTTTTCCCTGTTTTTATTTCTAACTTATTTTCCTTTTTCTATAGATCTCATAAACCCATATCAAAACTGTTAAGTTTATATCCTACAAAATACTCTAAGAGTATATATATATCACTATCCAACTTTAGAAGTACCAAAAATACAAGCATGTAATTCCTTGCCTAGCAACAATTGTAAATTAAGCTGCACCCTTCAAGATCCTTTTTAACCTCAAGATCTAATATACTGACTTCAAAGCTCTCAGCAGGAGTGCTTACGATCTCCACAAAAAGATATATTCGTGTAAAAGTGTTACATTTTACTTGTATCCTTCAGTTCTTTTAATACTCACAGCAAGAGAGTAAAAGCTATATGAAATTCAATTGATCACTTCTTTATGAAAGTGTTATATGACTTACAGTTATCCTTGAATGTGTTTTTTTGTGTGTTGATAATTGTATACTTCTTGCCCGGTTCTTTCAGTCGGCTGATGACTGCACCAAATATGTGTCGAATCTGGTCACGAATTAAACATGTTTTAACATAAGTTTGTGCAACTGTATATCAGTGTATTGAATAGGTGGAACCTGTGTTTTTCTACATTGCGATTCTAAGTTCAATACGGAACAATTATGAAGTTTTTAACTTTAAATAATGAATTTATGACCTTTACGTTTATTTTATTTTCACGTTACCTTTCTTCTGTGCAGTATAAGGCCCATAATTCCCTATCACTAGTACAAAAAGGAAAGCGGAAATTCACGTTGTTTTAACTTTTAATGTAACAATCACAACCACCCTAACACAAAGTAAGATAGAGTATGTGCAGTTTGGTGTTAGAAACGGCCGATTACTGTGGCATCACTTTCATGATTAATCATGACAACTCACGTTCTGCGAAAAATAGTATGCTGCCTCGTTCAGAAATCGGAGGCTCAAATTCCAATCATTGAATATATCCTAAATGTAGTTTTCCCCAGTATTTTGTGACGAGTGTGAATCAAATTGTAGAGCAGTACTGACCTTCACGTTTTAGGATACCCATCTCTATTCTCGATCATATCAATTTCATTTGACATTTACCTTTTCATATTACAGCTCCCACAATCACATAGGTGGTCAGATCGGTCCCGAAGTAGTCGGATGCTCAGCACCTGTGCTGTAAGTTTTGAAATTGCATCTAGACATTTGCAATTTAGGAGTGCTAAAATACGACATAGCTAGCAGTAGATTTGTTAGAACATCAAAGAACCCCTTTTAGGGCAAATGTTTTGTCAGTGCGGCGCTTCTTAATGCCAATGGCAGCCAAAGGGATGATACACATGGTAAAATTCGCGCAAACTCTTGGTGCTTAAATTTGCTCTAAAGGGTAAACGAACCAATTTTCAGCCATAAACGTAACAGTAATAAGATAAAGAAAACGGAAAGCTTCGATCTATCTCTGAACTAAAGTGTTGGGAAAAGTGGTAAAGACTTCCCATGCCTAATAACACCAGGTGATGAAGTGAACAACCGTTGTCCAAGAAGACTTTAATGGCCCAGTTTATGAACTATCATATTTCCGTTTAATTCCATTTGACGTCAACTGCGTTTCAAGCTGGATTAATTTGCAACACAGTGTCATTGGTTTTCCAGTGCTTTAAGAACTCGAACGGGGAAAATTTCTGACTACTTGGCGTATCTACAAGTCTATATCAATAGAGAGATTATTATTATTCGATAAGATGAGGTAAAAAATACCCATATCCCATAATAACGGAATCCATAAATGTTTTCTTGATAAATGCAGTTTTCACAATATTTTCTTACCAAAGGCTTACAGCATAATATACACTAGAAAGACAAATAAAGAATAAAATGTAAGGAAAAGATTGTTAGGGTAATAACCAAAATTGTAAGTGATTAGAGATTGAACAGAGAGGGAATGGTCTGAAAGGAGTATTGAAGGTGCTATTGTAAAGAAGTAAAACTTTTCGGACATGCTGTAGAGGTTCATAGATTGAATATCCCGGAAACGTGATTTCCCTGTGAAGGCCACCGCATTAATCATCTCAGACCTACAATACCAGTTCGACACCTCAAGTAAATAAGAATATTCACTAAGACATATGCAAACTAATTAGAATACGGCGTGATTTAATTAATATATATACTACAATCTACATACTTAATTTCCCTAGACTTTAACAAAGTAATATTGTCCATGTTGCCTTAGAGAACAATTCATGGACCAGTATAACGTGAGAAACATTTGTATACAGCTGAGTTTCGTTTCCAATTTTTAACTGGTATATATTAAATATTCCACCAGTTTACTTCCCCATTTCTTTAGAATATAGTATAAACATTTACTTTCATCTTTGTTTTACCTGTAGGCTTTACTTTCGTGAACCCTTCTTGACTTACTACGTTTGACTTTACTCTCCCAATAACTTTGCTAACTTCTCCCAGTGTCGTCTTATTTTTGCACTGTGAAGTAATTTCAGGAAAGGTTGAGTGTAATAAAAAACGATATCAATAAAACGGTACCATGAACAGTATTTCAAATACTAGTTAATAACAACTTAATTTTACTGAGGAAGTGTCAGTACTTCGAGGATTGCAGTAACAGGAACTTTGTACTTAGTAAACTATCCCCTTGCCCAATGTATTAATTAAGTATGCTATAAAAATAATATGCGTTTACTGACGTGTGAGTTAAACTTCTGAATTTACTCGATCGTATACACATTTTCAATGAAATTTGTTCCCCACACTATTCAAGCCCATATCGATCTAGAAACATTTACTGCTCTAATGCAGCAACCTTGACCCAATTTTCTTTCAGAATATAATATTAGTTGTTGTTTCATAACCATTTCAAAGTATTTTCTGGGGGAGTGCAGCGGTTTTGTTTATCTTACAAAGGCGAGCGATGTCAAACATAGTTTTCTGTGAAGCTCAGAGTAGGTCACGCATAGATTTCATTTAACATTTAACCAGCTGTTTCGAATTAATTCCACATCTAGCTGAATATTTTTATCCAGAAAATTATAGAAATTATAATCGCTAAAGTAAATTCATGTTCTCGACCTGAAGTGGTGCACTCTCTTCAGGCACACCCCGATTGGAAATGAGCTGCAGTACCGTTTTAAACGTTTATCATCCCTGCTGCCATTCTTAAAATTGAGATACTATCGGGAATTGAATCTGGGTCACCGAAAACGACAGATCTCTGTTACGCCCTGGAGGCGGACACGATAATCACTACAAATGTTCGATGAGGGCTTGACTTACCAGCCTTAATTCATTTTATCCGATTGTTAGCTACTCGTTAGTCAGTGTGACCATTGCATTTTCTGACGTGTTACAAAATGGCGTCAAAGTGGAGATATGGACCACACAGGCCAGAATTATATTTAATGAACCATAAATTTAGAGTTCACAGGAGGCCAAGACCAAATAAAGAACACACAAATTTTAAGAGGCTGTGAGGAGAGAACAGAACAGTATCAAGTGAATTGTTTGAAATGAAACAAGTAAAATATAATATATTATTACTACACTTACCAATTGGATGAGATACAGAACGGACACACACCATTTTAGCTGCTTCGGAAAGGAAGAACAGTTGCCGAGATAAACGAAATACGCAAACATTACCCGTTCTAAGGAAGAAGATACGGCATAATACACGGCATACATCGTAGAAGAGATGAATCGCGGCGTGAAATAAGCAAAATTTGAATAATACGTTCACCAGTTGGACTGACAAGGAGCAATACGCGCGTCAAAACTTATTAAAATAGAGCTTGGAGGACAGAAAAATAATCAAGAATCAGTTCCAAGAGCGAAATTAAGAAATTTATAAGCCTCCAAGAACAGAATTGTCATATAAAACTATATATAAAAAATAATAAGGCAAAGATACAAAGGTACACTGAACACAGTGTAAAATATTTGGCATAAATCAGATTAACGAAGAAAATACGAGAGTACTGACGAGATATTTTAATTTTAAGAAACTCCAAAATGAACTCTTACTCGTTGTAATTATTTTATGTTAATACTAGTTCAAGCAAGAAGATGAGCATGACTTGCTTATTTCGAGATGGACCGACCTGGAGATGAATATGTAACCATCCAGCTGACCTGACCTGATAAAGGAGAGTACTCCAGCTGACCCATAGATCCAGCCGGCCGAGGACCAGAGATGTAGCACTGAGAGCTGCAAAATTTGCCATACCCGCTGAATGTACAAGCTAAGTGTGCTAAATATTGGTTCTTAATTAAGGTTGATGTTATAATCTCTTAAAATTTAAAATAAGTGTGAAGTATTTAAGATAGCAAGTGACTCAGTAAAGTGCAATGTTTTATATTATATCTTACGAAGTTTATTTGTGACAAGATCGATATGTCTCGAAGAAGTGATTATACATACGTTGAGTATATTATGATATTTAATGAAATTATGATTATTTGCAAGGAGGAGTGAAGATTTCACACAGCAGAATGAGAGTATTTGCTTTCATTATATTTCAGAAATGGGTTTTGAAGCCGAACATGCTAATTAAGCGTCATTATGTAATGATATAGAAAGGAAGTGTAATTTATATGGGTTATTCCTTGTCGAGTTACGTCATGAGATGGTATGACGTAATGCTAGAGATTAAATATTATTATGTGTGAAAAATTATGATCCAATGAAGAGAATATAGTTGCAACGAAGTTTAATACGTCGTAGGAATTGTGTTAAATATGAAGAGGTTATGATATGAAGAAACATGATCATGTTGTTGTTATAATTGATTGAATTGAGCGATATATAGAAGTAAATGGAGTTATATGAAAGAACTGGAATGAAATATTAGGGAGATAGTTGCAATCAAGACGTAATGAGGGATTCTGATATTAATATTCAGATTATAGATCAAATATTAGAAGCAAGTACATTAAATGAGGGAATAACGTGAAACAAAGTATGCATGGCAAACCCAGACGCGTATTTTAGAGTAGATGGTTTCTGCTATATCAAAATACAGCTGTGTTATAAGGAAATACTAATAGCAAATATCATACAAAGGTAATGCACGAATTGAAGAAAGAAATGAGTGTGTAGCTATGTAGAATAACACCGACGTCAGAGATAATAGTTAAAATTAGATTAAATTGTCATTGCAAATAAGGCTTCATGTAAAGTCAAACACGTAATGAGAGGATGTTAACAAGGCTAATTAAGAACTACTTTAGTTAGTAATGAGGTTTAGATTTTTTATTTTTGAAAGATACTATATGATTTTACAAATACGTAAATATAGTAAGATTATGATGGTAGGTGCGAAGATTATAGATGGCAATAGGGATTAGTAACCTTAGCATGCCATTCAACGAAACGTCAAAGAAGATGCGATATGCATAGAACAATTTAGATTACGAGACTTAAAAGAAAACATTTAGAGATGAATTAAGTGTATATTAATCAGTGATACGATTGATTAGACTTCTTTTAAATTTGATTATTATTTAATTGATGAAAATAAATAACTTAATATTTTCGTATCAAATGAGAATGGGAAACGAGATGTTAGCTCACGTCAGGATTGAAATTCAACTTTACTAAGCCAGCGCTGACTTCAGTGAAATGCAGACGCAATGTTAATTTATTTTATGATTTATTGGACAGATACTGGAAAAACATGCTTCCTCTTCACTTCATAATTCAATTAATTTAATAAACTTATTATTGATGTTTAAATATGTGAGTAAGTGATTTATAGGTAGTTGTCCTAGGTTAATCTAGTTTCAAGTTGATTTTTGCGATTTATCATGGTACTTGCGGTGATAGAAAATGCGATAGGATGGAGACGTTCATCCGGAGAAGAATTATTTTCGCATGCGGTCGACTTTCTCTATGAATTCACGTAAATACGAGTAATTTCATGAAGATTTACTCTGAGATGTTAACGAACTACCGGAGTATTTTTTGTGTGTCATACCTGGACGCAGGATGGGCGCAGTAGTCAACTTAGACGATAACCTGTCACAACAGTATGATGAGCACCTTAATGGGCGACCTGATTTACAAATGAAGCGTAGATGTTCCACCGGCCTCATTATGAACACGTGAGGGCGGCATTAAATGCATGGTCAATTTCGACTTGCAGTTCTCTCCGCTAGATCGCACCACTGCTAACCTTGACTCAGCAGCCTTTGTAGGTAATTCAGTAATTCTACGTAGAAGGTTCAAAAAGCATACATGTATAATTCTGCCTAGTAGACATCCTATTTACATAGCGAGTTTCTTTAAAACGTCAGTATGAACAACGTGTACGAGCTTTATTTTTCAAACGTATTTGCTACATATTTAGCCCATGGTATTGGTCGCAAAATGCTAGGTCGTTAATAAATCATAATCAGTTCATAATGGTAAGTTGAAATAAAAAGAAAAAGAAAATTTAAAACCCGTCATAAGTTTGGGGCAAAAGATAAGATAACTACAGTAATTATGGTGTTTTCGAATGTGGAGAATTTGATTATATTGTCGTATTATCATTGTGAATTATTGAAAATATATTACTTTGAATTCCGTGTCTAGAATCAAATACTCGCGGTATGATATTATTGGATTTGAAGGGTTCAAGGTAGGAGTAGAACGTTTTCTGATGACTACCTTAAGTAAGACTGAACTTACAGATTTTTCACACTCACTTGGAGTAAGCCTACTTGAATAAAATATCAATACAGCAATTGTGACAGCACACGTACCGAGTAATATTATACTATATAGACAATAGTCACCAGGAAATCTCATCAAACAGAGGTTAAATTACATATTAAGGTACCCCTATCTACAAAATCCATCACAAGCATCCTGTGAAATATATAGCCTTCCCAATGGTAAATCTGAGTTATTTGGTCACTGTATGTTAAGAAAGAAAGTAGACAATTTTCTTCTTATTTTTTATTTCAATTAGGCCTGCTTGAGACCACGTTTATTTAACCATTCGGCTTTGATCTTAGCCCAGAATTGTCATATTTCCTTCCGGTGTAGCTCCCACCAAAGAGTACCTTTCTTCAATAGATTTCCTAAAATCCACGGACTTGTTCAGAAACTGTATTATAGCCTATCTGCTTTGAAACTCTGTCAGCTACAGTTACTTTATATCTTTCTCAGTCGCCCTCAGACTTGTGGTACGGACATTGTTTCACCAGAAGGTGAGCAAGTGATTTATCGTTATGTTGCGAGACGATCTCACCAGTTAGACATGTAAAGTTACCCTCCTTGTCCTGGCAGAGACAGATTTTATTAATACAGAGTAAATTTTACGGGAAGGTAAGCCATGATACTTTCTATTCCTAGCTCCCAATAATGTGTGTTTAACTACTTTTGGTCTTGGATGTGAAGAGGTTGTACAAGTAAGACCTAGAACAACCCTCAACAAGGCAATACGACCAGAGGGTAATAATTATTGAACCATTTCGTTTTGTCATATTGGTTAGATAGACATTCCATACTGTTCTCCTCGATGGTATCTCAATGCAGGAATACATTTGATCTTCAACGTACTTTCCGTTACAAGACAAAAGATGAGCAAGAACAAGCCCATCTATTACGTAGATATAATCTTACGTCTCAGGTATCATACAGCTATAAATACTTCTAACTTCCATATATGTCCAAGAACTAAAACATGTTTATTTGTAAACTGAAAATATACAAAGAACTGTACATTAATTGAAAAACCTTGGTCAATTAAAGTTTTCTGCCATTCTTAGATTGTTTAAAGCTCCTGAAACTGTTCTAACGATGAAAACTCAACGCATGATAGGTTAGACCTCTTTCATGCTCTTCAAGAAATTATTTTATAATGCGGCCCATATCCGTCTGAATCTACGAATAGCTATGTTTAAATTATCATTTTCGTTGCTTACGCTATTATACAAGGCTGGGAAATACAAGGCCTCGCTGGTTGTGAAAATGGTTTCCACTCAGGCTCGTAAAACGCATCGCTTTGCCGCTATGTGCGCTCTTCTTCTTAGTCATAAAATTGCGCAAGCGAAGTTCTCATTCAAACATTCACGAGCATGCCAAGACGTATTTTTGTACTTTAGGAGCTTTCTTGTTCTAGCGCGGGTGATTTTAATTTATCAACTACTTTTATTTTTGCTATTTGCTTTACCTCGCACCAACACAGATAGGTCTTATGGCAGCGATGGGATAGGAGAGGCCTAGGAATAAGAAGGAAGCGGCAATGGCCTTAATTAATGTACAGCTCCACCATTTGCCTGGTGTGAAAATGGGAAACCACGGAAAACCATCTTCAGGGCTGCCGACAGTGGGGCTTGAACCCACTATCTCCAGATTACCGGATACTGGCCGCACTTCAGCGACTGCAGCTATCGAGCTCGGTGCGACTAAAATTAATGACCGTATTTATGTAATGCGAACATCAGATAATTCTTTAAAAAACGTGGTGTGCTGTAGTGTTTCTTACTGTACATCAAAGACCTCAAAAGGATGTGGTATTTTTCACAGATTTCTGAAAGAGGAGGAACTTAAAATAAGTGGTGTTTGGCAATTTCTCGTCAAGGAAATAGACTGGAATCTCTGTGGAAATTTAGTGTGCATTCCACTGTTTGCAGTAGGCATTTTAAAGACTCAGATTAGTGTAAACACAGCACTATAAATCCTACTTTCAAATGTCATTCAAGCTGTTCAAGTTTTTCCCGGACACAAACACAATCACATGCAGGAAGACCACACAAGAGGAAAGCTACAGAAGTGGAAAACGAAGCTAAATCTACAAGAAAACCGAACTTCATGTAGAACCACCCACATCTGCAGCCAGCGAAGGGAAGGACCCTCCACATGTAATTATCAGTGAACCTTTATATAACACCACAGGCACAGAGTGTTCTTTTAAACTTAAAATATACAGAAGTAAAGTAGGTTTGAAACTGAAAAGAATAGTTAACAAATGTAGGAAACAAGCAGCACTTGTGAAGCAGACAAATATTACTACCACTTTGTAAGAAAGGATGCATCGACTCAAAAATGAAACATACAGTATGTACTTGGTAGGTAAGGGTTATTCTGCCCGAAGGCAGGTCCGAACCTCCGCAGAGGTGTTCCTGAGCCGGAGTTTACGTGCGGTAAGGTGGCCAGTTCCTTTCCGCTCCTCCATTCCCTTACCACCCCACCAACAGCTCGTGGCAACCCATCCAACTCCTGACCACGCCCAATATTGCTTAACTTCGGAGATCTCACGGGATCCGGAGTTTGAACACGGCTACGGCCGTTGGCAGTATGTACTTGAGAGTCAACTAAATAAAATTACAGAACTAGCTGAACAAGGTGATTTGAAACTAAATTTCATGATTGAGCAGATTGAAGCTTTTTGTAAACAGAAGTGTATATTCAGAGAGAATACCATTAAATGTGTCCGGCTCCATGGCTAAATGGTCAGCGTGCTGGCCTTTGGTCGCAGGGGTTCCGGGTTCGATTCCCGGCAGGGTCGAGAATGTTAGCCATCATTGGTTAATTTCTCTAGCACGGGGGCTGAATGTATGTGTCCGTCTTCATCATCATTTCATCCTCATCACGACGCGCAGGTCACCTACGGGAGTTAAGTCAAAAAAAGACCTGCACCTGGCGAGCCGAACATGTCCTCGGACACTCCCGGCACTAAAAGCCATACGCCATTTCTTTCACTATACAGGTCTGCATATTACTGTCGAAATTTACATTGGCCATTCCAGAGGAGAGATAGGAATTACTCTTTTTGGTACGAGCTCGTCTGATTGCAGAAAAGAAATCTTTACAACACGATAATGAAGAGGTTGCTCCTCCCATGAAAGCCGAGGTGGCAATAAAATCAAAGCTGGTCTTTGACAGGAATTTGGATAAACTTCTTGGAATGACGGTAGAGAGAGATGCTGTCGGTATTGAAGACAAGCTTTCCAAAAAATTGCTCTGCATTCTGTTCAAAGGCTTTTCCACACATTTCAGGATTCCTGTGTCATATTATTTTACACACAGCAAACCTTTGAGCAGAGAAGTGTTAAAACTAAGGCTAGGCAGTGATGTGAGATTCTAATGAATACTCTGGACTTAAAACCCATTACGAACACTACGTTTTTAAGTGTTAGCTTTTACGTGTATATAAATTAACTATAAATTCTCATAAACACTTTAAAACTCTTTGTGAATATGTATAAATTCATGTTGACTGTGGGTCCATAATAGGACGACTCATAATCTCAAAATACTGATGTAAACAAGTTTCCAACAAGACATGTTAACATCACATTGACGGATTATTTGCACTACAACAAAAATTCATTCATACATTCAGAACAAGTTGTTTCTTAGTAAGTGCCATAATTAGCTGTACATTAGTGAATTTTCACAAGCACTTGTCACAAGATCCAAGCTGAACTTGTGTCTTAGAAAGGCGATCCTAGCGGGAGAACTGAAAACTAAAATCGGCGACCCCACTTCTTATTGCTCATTTTCAAGCTTTGTATAACAACGTAAGCAACGATCTGTCGCTTAACATAGCACAGTGGAGATTCATCATATGTAATTCCGATGTTTGATGTGGCTGCTAATTTTGCTAAAGAATCTGCTCTTTCATTTGGCATCAAATCCGGTATGACCACGAATCCAAGACATACGGATGTGAGGACGTTCTTGAGTTTCTGTTCTAGTACTAGCGGCTATCGGATTCATATTGTACTTGTTATTAATGGAACTCAACGCTGCTTACACTAACACACTTCTCAAACTGCCCAAAAACCTTTTCCCTTTACCTCGATTCACGTACGTTGGGAGCTACTGTATTTTGTCTTGTGATGTATTTTATGTTTCATTAATCAAAACCTAAGTCAGCTACAATTTTGGCATAATAATAAGTTTCTAACGAAAGAAGCAGCAAAAGCATTTCAAGAAGTATATGTATTGAAATACAGTATAATCCTTCACATGCATACAACATAGTTATGATTTATATGATCTTACTTTTTACACTACTATATGCAAGTAATGATGTACCAGTGGACTGTGATTGACCTTTGAATAAAACAGCGTGAAAAAATGTTACCCTGAAAAGAGGTTATTTAATGCAGTAATAAAAATATAAACCTGGGCTTCTCCTATCTAAACACTACTAAATACCAGGAGATTGGAACTGACTTGATATATTGTTGCCAACCGCGCTACCTCGCCAGTCTACTCTTCATGCATGACAACATATTTCATAAATTGAAATACAGTCGAGATCAGTTATAATGGCTCCGACGGGACGGCCAATTAACGATCGTTATAGGCGACAGTTGCACAAACCGTTTTTTGTTGTTGTTGCTAAAAATGACATATCCGGAACTTTTAGGCTGCATACTTAGACGGTTAATTAAAATAATAAAGTGAAAACTTCAAACAACATAACTGATGTAACATTACCGGGCAAAACATTAGTCACCCCTGGAGAATGTCGATGCATATACTTGTTTCATTGACTACAAAATAGACTTCGACTGTATGAAACATGAAAAGATGGTAGAGATATTAAGATCAACTGGTATTGACCAATGCGATTTACGCATTATCAGCGCACTGTACTGGAATCAAACCGCAGATGTCAAAATCGACCAAAGAACATCAGAAAAGGTGTTCGTCAGGTTTGTGTGCTGTTACCTCTCTTATTCAACATTTATTCTGAGGCAATATTTAGGGAGGTGTTGCTGGAGAAAACAGGGGGATAGTTATAGACGGACAGGCAATTAACAATATCAGGTACGCAGATGATACTGTTATCATAGCAAATGAATTACCTGTGCTCCAACGCATGATAGATAAATTAGTCCAGCGCAGTGAAGAGTTTGGCCTGTCTGTCAATGCTCCCAAGACCAAAGTTGTAGTCTTCTATAAAAGAAAAATTCCAGAAAACCTGTCAATAAAAGGCAGTACGATTGAACTAGTATCTTCCTTCAAATACTTGTGTACTGTGCTAGATGAGGAATGTGATTCCAAGAGAGAGATAAAATCTAGAATAGAAAAGGCTAGAAGACAATTGTTTAGCATGAAACAGCTATTTTCAAAATCGGACCTAAGTGTGCAATTAATAATGCGAATGATTCGGTGCTATGCATTCTCCATTTTTCTCTTTGGATGTGTAAGCTGAACCCTTGACCAAAATCTAGAGAAAAGAATTGATGCTTTTGAAATGAATTTGTATCGCCGCCTACTCCAAATACCTTGGGTGCTGAAAATGTCAAATGACGAAGTCCTTCATCGCATGAAGAAATGAAAAGAACTACTACTTACTGTAAAAAAAAGAAAACCCCAATATCTAGGGCACATTATGAGAGGCGAGAGGTACCAGCTATTACAACTCATCATTGAAGGTAAAATACAGGGGAAAGGTCTGTTGGCAGGAGGAGGAATTCATGGCTGAAGGACATCCGAAGATGGCACAACTGCACTTCAGAAGATACTTTCCATGCTACAACATCACGTCCGGAGCTGGGTATGTGGACCGCCAACCTCCGCTAGGAGAAGGTGCCTCAAGAAGAAGAAGAAGGAGAAATAATTACAAATATCATTTAATACCACGTAACTCCACTTCTGTACTTTATAACCGCCTGGATTCGATTGGGAAGTGAGTCCACAAGATTTTGCAGGTACGTCGCATTCGGGTTAAGCCACTCGCTGAGGATTTGATCGTGCAGTTCCACCAAATTACGGGGGTGCTGATGTCGGCATTTTACCCGCTGTTCGAACATGTCCTACACATTTTCAATGGAGTTCAAGTCACGTAATTTTACAGTCCAATCGAAATGTAATAGGGTGGGCGAGTGTTCATAAAACCCGTCACATATGCGCCCAGCCCGATGAACTTTGTTTTTACATTTTGAAAAATCGGATTATCAATAGTAGACTCATCATGCAGATGTTGAAAGGTAACACCTGATCATCCAGAATGTTTAAATATATTCTTCAGGGCTGCCTACAGTGGGGCTCGAAACCACTATCACCCGGATGCAAGCTCACAGCTTCGCGCCCCTAACCGCACTTCCAACTCGCCCGGTGATGTCTAAATAAACATGCTGGTTCATGTTAGGCTGGTCACCTTAGAGCTTAACGACCTATCTGTACGCACGAAATTTTTGCCCGGTGAGCTTATTTGTGGAGTGTGATTGACAGGAATATTCTTCTAATATTTACAGAGTACGTACATATCGACCTCCTGTACCTTAACACCCCTTTTTGATAATATGTATCCCAGTCATAGCCATCCATCAGTACTTTCCTTTCCTGTCCCATCGTCGCCATAAGACATATCTGTGTCGGTGCGACGTAAAGCCAATAGCAAAAAAAAAAAACAACTTCATACCATAATCTGCACGGATATTACATAATATCGCATCACACAATTTCTTTTTGCTAGTTGCTTTACATCGCACCGACACAGATACGTCTTATGGAGACGATGTACAGGAAAGGGCTAGGAATGGGAAGGAAGCGGCCGTGGCCTTAATTAAGGTACAGCCCCAGCATTTGCCTGGTGTGAAAATGGGAACCTACGGAAAACCATCTTCAGAGCTGCCGACAGTAGGGTTCGAACCTACTATCTCCCGAATACTGGATACTGGCCGCACTTAAGCGACTGCAGCTATCAAGCTCGGTATCACACATTTTATATCGTTACTTTCATGACGCAAATTTTCAGATTACCCCTAGTCATAAGAAATATTTTCCTGTAAACTTCACATTTATGAGTTAAAAGAGTATTCTTCCAGCTACATAATGCGTTGACCAATATTTTTTTAAATACCAAGAATCATCAGAAATTTAACTGCACAATAAGCAGTAGAATATGATAATGAATAATATGTGCTTCAATGTGTAATTTCGATCAGTAGTACCAGTTCAAGGAAATACACGCCCTTCTTCTACGGCTGATTCTACTCGGTTGTACAGGGCTAAGGAGGCGTGGAGAGGAGGAAGGTGTGTGGTGAGGGAGGTAAAGGGAGGGGGAAAGGTAATCCGAGGCAAAGCGTAGGGAAGGTAACTCACCACCACCACAACACCCGGATTTCCATTTCTCTCAGCTGTCTGCTTGGGAGACTGTCGTACATGTCGATTCCGCCAGATACCCTCATACTGATGAGCTTCACACTGTTCGCACCAAGAAACCAAATGGGAGCTACTATCGGTTGAAATTCTTATCAAACTGAAAGGAATTCCACACGTGTTAATCCACGGGTAAATGCTAGTAGTTAATAAAAATATTCTATATACTGTTGTCTATAAAATGCACATAGCGCTACCTGAATGTATGTGTTCAATTCAAGAAAACCGTTGCATTAAAAAGAAAGCATGACGCTGGGTGAAACGAAGCACACAGTTCTCTTTTGGCGAATAATTTCAGCTTGAATGTAGTTATTTTTCTCCTTTAGGCACCACCTTCAAATACCACCGGACTGAGTCAGGATAGACCCTGCCAAGTTTCGGTCAGAAGGCCAACGCCTCAACCGTCTGAGCCACTCAGTCCGGCTTTTGCATTTTTTTTTTTTTTTTTTTTTGGGTGAAGGTTGCGCAGTTTTGGTAATTTTCGTTCGGGGATTCTTGGTACTAGGTACCTTTTAAGTAGGATAGTTAGAGAATACTGATGGTACAAAAACTTGTCTTAATTTCTTACTTTTGCCTATAAGTGAACTGTTCATTTCTTTTCTACATTTCTTTGAAATGAAGGCTACAGACAGCAGAAGGGACAGAACTGATGTTTGGGACAAAGTTTTCGCGAGAAATCACTTCGAGCCACTCATTGTATTTGTCCTTGTCTGCATGAAATTCGTGAAATGACAGTGTCCCTTTGTTGTTTACTCCTGTTCGAAGTTTAAAAATACACACAATAATATCATATATCCGAATATTTGTGAACATAATTAAAAAGTCACTGCACTACACAATAGGAAAAAAGAATTAGTGCACAACAATCAAATCTCAATAACAAGCGAAGATCTTATTTTGAACACATTAGCAGTACTAGAAAAGACATCTGAATACTGGAAGTATGGTATTTACTGTGCACAGCGTCCTGTCAGTACCATGGGCAGCCAGCGCTCCAGCCACATAATGGCGAAACTTTCCAATTACAGGTTTATGCCGCGCTACACAAGCAATTGTCAAGGCAGGTAAAGGAGTTAGCCAGAGCGACACTTCAATTCGGCCGTAATCCTTGATTTCTCTCGTCCTCCACAGCGATACCGAGAATGGAAACCTTTTCCAAGCTCCTACTGAATAAATAGACTCCATACAGATTCACTGTACTTTGAAATGCTACCAACTGAAGAGGCTTATGGTGCAAAGGTACTCAGTTTGAGAGAGTTATTCGTTACCATGACAGTAAATAAGTTACTGGGTGATGTGATAATTATTCATTGTTTATATATCACTGTTAATGTATGCAGAGGTTGCGAGATTTCAATGACTTTAAATTGGGAAAGTTTGTTGATCTCTTGCGAAAACCATGGGGTAATAACGAGAGAACGGATATGTCTAAAGTACGGGCACTCTACCAGATTAGGTAATGGCGAAGAAACGAGTCACAGTTCCTTCCGGACTTCCGCTGTCTTCTACCCTATTTCCCTTAAAGTATGTAAAATTGTTCAGCATTGCTTATCTACATATGTTAGAGAATTTGTTTGGGTATGTGTAGAATATGTAATAATTCTTCCGTATTGGTTTATTGTCAGCATATGTGCCGTTAAGCTGAGGTTAAGGCTTCGATACACTTTTCACTTCTTAGAGGCAATTTTCCCTAAATTCAGCCTTTTGTTTCAGTCAAAAAGTCCCAGCTCCCTCAGTGGATCAGTGTCCGCCTCCGTAGCGCAAAGGTTAGCGCTACTGGCTGCCGTTCTCGGCGCCGCGGATACGATTCCCGGGACTTGAGAAGAACGGTAGGAGAGCTGGCATGTGATTGAAATGGTATAGCCTACGCAGCTCACGCTCTATTGGGGGTGTACCTGAAAAGTGCGGTGGTACCTCTAGACGAGGACACAAGTTTACTTTTTAGTCGATCAGTGGTACATTTTTGAAGGGCGGTCAAAAATCGTCTCACTATGGCACTATTGGCTTTTTAAAGATAAATAAAATAAATTAGATGTTATAGTATCCATTCCAGTAGAATTCCGCTTTCCTTGCTAGACAGAAGCACAATCGGAATGGCATAACTGTTAGAGAAGTCACTTAGACGACCCTATTTCAGAAAACCTGCAATACAGTAGGTGAGACCAAACACCTATTATTATTATTATTATTATTATTATTATTATTATTATTATTATTATTATTATTATTATTATTATTATTATTATTATGGAGTTTCCATGGCTCACAGGGGAATAGGAAGCGCTTGGGTTGGATAGCTGAACAAGGAATTACTTAGAGCAGCATTTAACATAACAAAATTTGAAATTTTATTTCTTTTCTTTCTTGAAAGTGAGAGATAGAAAACTGAATAAAAAACTAAACATTAGAAGAGTTTAATAATGAGCTAGTAAGCTCTAACAACGTCTGAGACTTCGAAGTCTTGAAATCAGGTACAAAAATTTGAGATCATTTCCAAGGCGTTAAATTACAAGTTCCGGACAGGTATAATATTTTACACTAACAAACGTACCCGTGCTTCGCTACGGTATTCTACATTGTATACGGATATTGAAGTAAATCACTGTACATGCAGTGAATAAGACTGTTTTAAAATTCCATGTCTCTTGGCATTATCCGGAAAAGGCAGAGGGGGGTTCTCGTGCGTTGTTTCCAATATAAAGTTCAAGTTGCAGAGTTGTAGTGATAATGGCAGGCTCACTTGCCTACTGCAATTCACAATCGAGTAGCGAAGTTTTCAATATAGTTGCAGGCCTCGTTACCTACTGCGCGGTTACAATTGATTTGGGGAGTTTTCATTACATGGCAGGCCCCAGAGTTGTTGTTATAATGGCAGATACCTTCCTTAATGCCAGTCAAAACTGAGTTGTGCTGTTGTCATTATAGTGACAGACTTCCTTTCTTAATGTCAGTCACACCGAGATGGTGAGTTTCCATTATAATAGCAGGCCACTATGCCTAATGACAGTCACATTTTAGATGGGTAAATTTGTTTACAATGGCGGGCACACTTGCCTACTCCCAAACACAACCCGTTAGGGGATTTTGAACAAAATTGCATACTCCCTTGACTTCTGCCAGTCAAATCGAGAAGGGAATTATTCATTACAGTGGTAGTCCCTCCTTCCTAATGCCAGTTACACAGGACATGGAGAAGGATCCCATTCCTACTGTCAGTCAAGGTAGATGTGGAGAGAAATGATTACAATAGCAGACGCCCTCCTGCTGAGAGTCACTATAGATTTGTAAAATACTAGTTATAATGGCAGACACACCCTTTCTATGTTGCTACAAATCGATTTCAATTAATATATATAAATCGACATACGAAGTATATGCATGTTTACGATATTACAAATCTTCATTTACAGATTAACTACTGCTAAACGATACGTCATATCGACAAACGCATGTACCATAAGACGCCTCATTTAGCGGTCTAAACGGCTGGTCTTATGACATTTTTTCACATTTTATCTATTTATGGATAAGATTGAGTTAGAAACGTTGAAGAGGGTGAAATTTGGGTAAGTTTAGTTCACAGCGCATTAGTTTTGGATACTTACGTGACAGCTACAAACATAGAATTTGGCTCACATATGGATACTGGGTGGACCAATGTTCGTGTAGAATTAGATGATTCTGTCTTTCTTATAAGTGATTCAAAGTATGAATTATACGAGTACAAAGTGTAAAAATACGAACAATCGAGAAATGGAGACAAATCTAACGTATAATTAACAGAGATACGACAAAACGTCATAGGATCAAAGTTGCAGATCACTCCAAATTGAACCAAGATTGTGCCATCCGTTTTGTGGTACGACTTAACGTTTAGCTGCGAAATACCCTGAAAAGAAGCGACATTAAAATTGTCCCAGTATTTCGATATTTTTCGAGGGTAAAAGAAATGAACTATTTAAAGGTCTTGGAATCATTTCGGCGGTTGCTAGCTAAGGCATAATTTTGCCAAATGTCAATATTCGAGCTCATCTGGCAGATTGTGTTGCAACTTGCCTTTGGGGAGGGGAGGGGGTAAAAATAAGGAATTTCAGGAAACTAAAGCTACAAAATACGGAGATGAAACGGATAACTGTATGAAAATACCGCCAAAATAGCCAGTGTGCAGACACATGGTCGTCACGATTTAATTTATATAGATAAGGAAACTGCTCAACGTACAGTACAACACCTTTTGGGCTATGTCCGCTGGACGTAACCTGCAAAACAGACCGTTCATGATACCCCATTTATTAATCCATCTATAGAAAATATGCACATGAGAAAAAGTTTTAGAAATGGATTTCCATCATGGTTGGTCGATTTCCAATAAGGTTGGTCTTGTCTATATTGTGGGAGTTTAAAATGACTGTTTCGTTTCCCTACAAATCCCCAGCCCATTCAGGGAATTTGAGCTGGTATGAACCTACCTTTGGACAGGTGGATTCTAAATATGAAGTTTGGTTGAAATATCTCGAGTACTTTTCAAGTTAGAAAAAATAATCTCTACACGCACTCGCTTTTGAGTTTAAGTCCGGTGGGACTTGTACGACACCGAAAAACGGTCCGTTAATGAAATCTCCATTATTTATCCTCCCAACGAAAAAATGCACATGAGAAAAAGATTTTACAAATGGACTACAATCAAGGTTGGTCGATTTCCAGTCAGGTTTGTCTTGTATATACTGTGGGAGAGTAAAACTGCTGTTTCGGTTCCCTATAAACCTCCAGTCCAGTCCGGGAATTTAACATGGTATGGACCTAAAAAAAACTACCTTTGGACACGTGGATGCTAAATATGAAGTTTGGTTGAAATATATTCAGTAGTTTTCAATTAAGAAATACGCTTTACACGCACCAGCTCTTGAGCTAAGTCCAGTGGGACTTGTACCGAAAAACGGTCCGTTAATGATATCTCTCTTATTAATCCTCGTATCGACATGATGCACATCAGAAAAAAGTTTATGAATTGATTTCCATTAAGGCAGATTGATTTTCATTAAGTCTGGGTATTTATATTTTGTGGGAGTGCAAAATCACTGTTTCGGTTTCGTATAATCCTGCTGAAACAGAGCATTGGGCAGCCCCTGAAGGTACGGGAGTGCCACCGGCCGCAGCACATGCTGCACGTAGCGGTGGGCATTTAACGTGCCTTGAATACGCACTAGAGGTGACGTGGAATCATACGCAATAGCGCCCCAAACCATGATGCCGCGTTGCCTAGCGGTAGGGCGCTCCACAGTTACTGCCGGATTTGACCTTTCTCCACGCCGACGCCACACTCGTCTGCGGTGACTATCACTGACAGAACAGAAGCGTGACTCATCGGAGAACACGACGTTCCGCCATTCCCTCATCCAAGTCGCTCTAGCCCGGCACCATGCCAGGCGTGCACGTCTATGCTGTGGAGTCAATGGTAGTCTTCTGAGCGGACGCCGGGAGTGCAGGCCTCCTTCAACCAATCGACGGGAAATTGTTCTGGTCGATATTGGAACAGCCAGGCTGTCTTGCACATGCTGAAGAATGGCGGTTGACGTGGCGTGCGGGGCGCCGATCCTCGCGTGCTGACGTCACTCGGGCTGCGCCTGGACCCCTCGCACGTGCCACATGTCTCTGCGCCAACCATCTCCGCCACAGGCGCTGCACCGTGGACACATCCCTATGGGTATCGGCTGTGATTTGACGAAGCGACCAACCTGCCCTTCTCAGCCCGATCACCATACCACTCGTAAAGTCGTCTGTCTGCTGGAAATGCCTCAGTTGACGGCGGCCTGGCATTCTTAGCTATACACGTGTCCTGTGGCACACGACAACACGTTCTACAATGACTGTCGGCTCAGAAATCACGGTACGAAGTGGGCCATTCGCCAACGCCGTGTCCCATTTATCGTTCGCTACGTGCGCAGCACAGCGGCGCATTTCACATCATGAGCATACCTCAGTGACGTCAGTCTACCTTACAATTGGCATAAAGTTCTGACCACTCCTTCTTGGTGTTGCATTTGCTCTGTCAGTCAGTGTATAATGACCTTCGGTCGCTTATAGCGGGGGTCAAGGGTGTCATAATTGCCCAACGTAGTGATGACGGTTTGGGCTTAATGATTAGTCCAGAATAGAATTTCCGGGACGTCTTCTTTATTCTGGTTCTAATCTCATCCTAATGGGTTGATGGATGTCCTGATTCCGTTCAAACCATTGTGCACCTGAGATGAGATGCAGCGCACGGTTTTGGATGCGCTGCATCTTATCCAGGTGGGTTTCGGCTGCCATTCCCCCGGACCGGACTGGCATACTCTAGAATTGGTCGAAGGGATATCGTGTACACAATGAGCCTGTTTTCTAGATTAAGGTCTTGATCGGCTTTTATAAAGAGGTTAATTTCAGATAAGCGTCTATTCGCTTGGGCTGAAATTGAATTGTTATGATCTTTGAAAGTGAGTCGTCTGTCTAGGATAACACCTAGGTATTTACTTGCATTCCTCCACCAGATCACTTCGCCAAAGGACCAGTGGGAGAGGATTAGTCCTGGTACATTTTGTAAATAGAGTTGCATTGCTTTTGTTAACGTTAATTTTGACTCTCCACTTTCGAAGCAACGGTTTGGGTGTGGAGAGGGTATCTTGGATGTAATTTAGGTGGTTGCTAAGAGACAGAAGAAATTGCCATATCATCAACATACATGTAGACATTCGCGTGCGTCGGCTTAGGTATGTCGGCCGTGTACAAGTTGACAAGAATCGGGGAGAGAAATCCACCCTCGGGAACACCCGCTAGGATAAGGCAGGGGCTCGACAGGGTTTTGTTGACTGGAACCTGAAAGGTAACTTTCGAATATCTGAATCATGTAAGAAGGAATACCTAAAGTGTTAAGTTTAGATGACCGTAAAGACGGCAGGCAGTTTAAACAGCCGGAGAAGGTGACCATGGTACAAATATGATTATTATTATTATTATTATTATTATTATTATTATTATTATTATTATTATTATTATTATTATTATTATTGTTATTGTTATAGAAACAAACTTTACATACCATTGGGATAAATGTCTCCACTCAGGTGTTCAAACAAGGATATCTATATGCAATTTTCTAAAGAGTTTGCAGATCTATAAACGTCAAAGGACAACCCGTGGTTCCACAGTTCTTAATTCCGACCGACTAACGGAGCAGAGAACCAGTGGCCGCGTCTCTACCGTGGCTCTTCACCTCTGCATTCGGGAGAGGGAGAGGGAGCTGGTTCACTCCGTCTGATTGTCCTGAGAGTGGTTTTTCCGTGGTTTTCCATTCTCCTGCACTTAGGTGAATGCCGGGACAGTTCCACGTCACAAAACCCCTCACATTCACACACATTCCTTCATTGTATCAAATATCCACGGCCAGAGGGTGGGCATTAGCGTCGCGGTGACCCGCCTTCCCCTTCAGGGAAGAAATGAAAACTTGAATTAGGTTGAGTTAGCTCCCATTTACAACTACACTTAATATAGGTGATACGGAGATTTCATAATACCTATTATAATTCTATAAAGTGACACCCATGTAGCAAGAGAAGTGTAAATTTTGTTCCAATGATACATGCTTATTTCAGTTATTCAATTATTCGCATATTAATTTGCGCTGTCGAAGACTGGCTCACATGCTAGTTTTCTTATAATGATTTAGAACTGACTGATATTTGTTTTCTCTTTCCAGGAGTTCCCTCACGTTGCATTGAACTGGACGTATGTTGCTCAAGAAGAAGAATTAAGGCAACGTTTTAGATCAACGTTCATAACCAATTAGGGATATTTAAATTGTTTAATTTTATCCCTTTAATTTATTAAATTAATATTTTAATCCTATTTAATAATAAACGGTTTTATTTCTGAAGTATCTTACTTTCTTTACATCAAATAATTTGTTGTATAACGAATTATTTACCTGGCGTTCTACATGAAAGCCTAAAAATTGAAGTTCCATACTTTGAAAATGTAATATTTGTAAATTAGTCTAAATGGTGGGCAGAAATTTACTTTTATATGCTTTCAAGCACATCAGGTAGCTCTACTACATCATTCGTCTTCCTTCTAAAACAAAAACCCCCAAGACTTTATGTGTTGTAATTTAAAAGAAAAAATATTTGGTGTCATTGTATGTGAGTGTAAAACAGGGAAATTAAACGTAATATGGCAAATCTATTGTAATAGTGTGTTAATAACTGACATAATGTATTTGTGTACTGAACCCTGCATATATCAAACACTTAAATATCTAAGTCCAACTTACTTCCTTAAGAGGACAAGGAAATTTTACCTTTCCTATATTTGAAAGTGTATTAAAACTAGGTACAACGTTGACGGTGTGACTTTCCCTTGGGTTTCCCCAAAATCCAAATCAAATCAAATCAAATCAAATCAAATCAAATCAAATCAAATCAAATCAAATCAAATCAAATCAAATCAAATCAAATCAAATCAAATCAAATCAAATCAAATCAAATCAAATCAAATCAAATCAAATCAAATCAAATCAAATCAAATCAAATCAAATCAAATCAAATCAAATCAAATCAAATCAAATCAAATCAAATCAAATCAAATCAAATCAAATCAAATCAAATTAAATTAAATTAAATTAAATTCACTTTATTTGTAAATGAGGTATCCACTTTGGTGTCAAATAGTACACAAAAATACATTATTATCCATCACTAAATTTTAAATTAACAAAATAAGATATTTTCATAAAATACAGTATTAACAATTTACACTAACATTTTTCTATTAAACACACAGCTCATTCTTATCAATTTAAATTATTTACAAAATTCTACTCATAATATATTCTGTAGTTACAAACATAATCAACTCATATGCAGTATGTGGAATTACTTCAAATAATACTATACAATTGCTATAAGATTAAAATTTACATTACACTTTTGTACCTTTTTGGTGCCTAACAAGCATAATCGACCTGCTGCGTTTTAAGCATAGTCCCATTTGCCACCACCTTTCAGAGTTCACTCCAAAAATGTCGAAATATAACTTGCATTATTCTTTTGACTTTAAATCCGGACGCGAAGTTCAAAACATGGTTACGAGAGAGCCAGGCTGCCAGAAACGTCCTGTACATAGATGTGACCGTGCCTGATGTCTGTGTCCGAAGCAATGAGTCTATAACAACGACTCAGTCGACCATAGGACATGAGAGTGAAATATCGGCTATCGTAATAGTATCTATATGACAGTAATATACCTACATTTGTGGGAATCTATAGGCTTGTTAATAAAACTGAAGTAGAATTGTAGCGATATATAAGGGTATGTGTAAACAGAAAAGAGAATTAATGAGGCACTTCTAGGCAACTTATGAAAAACTTCGTACCTGAGAACTTGGTGATTCCATTGGTTCTAGAAACATCGAAAGTTCACATTACTCTGTGGTGGAGGAGCTGAAAGTAAAAATTCAGAAATTAATTAATGTAAGCGTAAGCAACTTTTCACCAAATGAGTAGCTCTTATTTCTAAAGGTATGCTTAGGAACAACGAAATTCTGTTAACTAAATCTATTCGAAAGAAATAATTGAAGCAATTGTGTCGAAAACTCACGAAGTAAAAAATATTGACTTTTCAGAAAATGCCATTTTGAGCCGGAGCCAGTTTAGGCAATACTACTTCATTATGACATAAGATAAACATTTCCAAAGTAACATTAACAAACTAAAATCCTATTTTGAAGCTATTAACGTTAGAATGTTGATGAGTTTCCATACGTAAACTATAAATAATAGAATAAATAAATAATAGAAGACGGCGCCGAGTTTTGTGCAATATTGATGTGCTCTTGACTTAGTGTGAAATCGGGACTTAAGAGTAGTGTTCTAGGTGTATACTTACCAGTTGTGGATAATAAGTGTGTTTAATTTTAGGGTGTGTTAATGTCTGTGCCGGGGGATTTAGTTGATAATTCTTTCTTATTTGAGAAAAGTTAATCGGTGGGAAACAAAAGATTATTCGCAAAGAGGATGTAGAGATCTAGAAAATACTATGCACTCTGACCAACAGTCTTCCGTGGAACTACATCAGTACAATGATGTCGGAGGGAATGTATCTACGGATAGAAGTAATGGAGATCATTGTGCTATATCTTCTATAGAAAATGTCATGTACATGACCACCGAGATCCTCGGAAACCCAAATTCCTTGAAGCTATTGTTGATCGCTTAGTTGATAAAGTTATTTTCCGTATTAATGACAATATTGCCTTTTTGAATATGAAAAAAATATTTGAAGATTTAGAATATAAAATGAATATGATCCTAGAAAAAATAAACCAGTTTGATGACAAATTATTAAATATAGAATCCAGTGTCCTAAGGGTTGTTGATAAGACAAATAGTGAAAAGGAGGACGTTATGAAGGCTGCTAACCATATGAGCGAGGTTTTTGAAGAACTGCATGGTGAGGTTCGTGTATTTGAGGAAACCGTTAGTAAAAATATCATCATGCAAAAGTGTGTGCTTGTTAACCAGAACGTTGAAGACATTCTTCAATATCAGCGACGTAATAATATAAAAATTGATGGAATTCCTGTGCAAGAGAATGAGGATACTAGCAAGCTCATAGACACCATAAAAGTTCTCTCTAACTTGGTGCGTGTCACAGTTACTGCCAATGACATCGACGCAGTGCATCGTTTACCTCTTTTCCAGTGCTCGTCCGATTTATCTGACGCTAGAAAAAGATGAATTTATCCGAGCTGTTCGTCGAAATAAAGGTCCTAAAAGAAACATCTACTTCAGTGACCATATAACCAGCTCTAAGCGTAGCTTAGCAAAGACAGCCAGAGATATGAGACGGAAAGATCTCATTTATTCTACATGGATCACCGATTTTAAGGTATTTGTCCGAAGCAAGGAAGGAGGCGCTAGGAAGATACTCATTTGAAATGGACAACAACTTATGGAGATCGAATTAGGTCAATGCTCAGCTTGAAGTACAACATAATGAGCGATGTTATTTAAATACTGAGTTATGAATACAGGTAAAGTTCATTTTTGGAGCCAAATCTATAAATGTTGTGACGTAATATGTGAAGACCTAGGTTTTGCGTGTATTCAGGACACATTAATTGCTCCTTTTCCCCAATCAAATTTCAGATTTCTTTATTTAAATATAAGAAGTATGAGGAACAAATTTCATGACATAATGATGTTGATATCTCAGGCTAACTTTCCGAAAGTAATTGTCGTTTCAGTATCCTGGCTTAAGAATAATGGTAGTAAATATTACTCAAATCTAATTATACTCTTAATCATACCGTTAAGAAATCTGAGATTTGGACAGGAGTAGCAATATATGTAACTGCTAAGTTCAATACTAAAAAGCTCTGTGTAGTGGAAGATAAACATAGTATCATTTTAGTAAATATCGCAAGCAAAACATTAATCCGAATATCATTGGTGTGTATAACCCAGCAATATTTACCGTTACTTTGAGGGTTTGGAATAAGTTTTATCTTTAACCGCATGTAGAAAATGTCTGTTAGTAGAGGGATGCCAATATAGATACAGTATGTTATCGATAGAGAAATTTAGTCTTCAATACCTGCATTTACTCATATGCAACAACTGTAAGCTTTGTAACCGAAAACTTCATAAGAGAATATCTCGTTGTACTAAAATACTAATTGACTATATTTTTAAAAATGCTGATACTCACACATACAGGAGCTGTAGTATTTCATCAGATTTAAGTGATCACAATTTGATTTTAGACAATTTTGGTATGAAGGAAATTCCACTAGCTAGCCTAATTTCTCATAGTATATCCAGCTCCAAAATAGACCATAAATTACTGTTAAATTATTTGAGGAATGTATCCCTTACTTTTGAAAATCGTAACGTTTAAGATGCATATACTTATTTGACTGATACTCTTTCAGAGGCTGTAGAGCATTGTTCTAATTTTAGTCAACTAGCTTGCTTGTTGACGCTTGTTGTTTAATGCGGCCTATTATCTAAGGTCAGCGGCCCTATAGTAAACTTAAAACAGACAGAAAGTCTATACCTCTTCAGCATTGGGTTAATGATCAGTTAATTCATAAATACAAAATGAAACACAGGTTTTATAAGAAAAGTCTCTAGCCTTTACTGTCACTACAAATTATTGAAGATTGTAAGAGCATCTGCAATGATGTCACGAAATTAAAAAGGAATCTTAAACGTGATTATTACAGCTCTAAATCTGAACACAATCAAAATGAACCTAAACAGATCTGGGGTGTTATTAATGAGGTTCTCAGGGGTAGGAAGCATTCTAACAACAATAACTCCTAGAATATCTAAGTACTGAAAGTTAACGGTAGCCAGCGTTACATATAGTAATATATCTGATTGCTTTAATATCTCGGTTGTAAAAGAGTTAAACGAAACGATTCCTTATACTGATAAAGTTATAGCCTGCATAAAAGATGTAATTCTTTATTTTTTAAACGAGTTGGTGTTGAGGAATTTCACGTTACATAGACAGCTTAAATAAGTCAAGTTCTAATAATGGTGACATTTTTAGCAGTTACTTTCTAAAGAAATGCTAAGAAGTTTAGTAACTACCATAATGGGATTAATTAACTTATCACCAGCTAATGGTTATGTGCCTGATAGCCTTAAGCCGGAATAGTCCCTATATACAAAGTTGGCAGTAAAGATGAAACTGAGAACTGCGTGCCGATTTCTATTCTCTCGAAATTGGAACAGATAATAGAAATGGCAGTAAAAACAAGACTTCTGAAATTCTTAGAAAGTATCTTTTTCTGAATGAACCGTATGGGTTTCTGGAAAAGTCAAGCACAACTGCAACCGTAGTTGATGTAGTGCTAGCATTACAACAAACTGTGGATTCTGGTCTTTGTAGTGGAGGTCTTTCTATTGGCTTGTGCAAAGCCTTTGATACAATTAGTCTTAATTTCTTAATTGTAAAATTGCAGATGGTTGGAGTGAGAACAATGCCGGCCCCGTGGTGTAGGGGTAGCATGCCTGCATCTCACCCGGAGGCCCCGGGTTCGATTTCCGGCCAGGTCAGGGATTTTTACCAGGACCTGAAGGCTGGTTCGAGGTCTACTCAGCCTACGTGATTAGAATTGAGGAGATATCTGACGGTGAGATAGCGGCCACGGTCTAGAAAGCCAAGAATAACAGCCGAGAGGATTTATCGTGCTGACCATACGACACCTCGTAATCTGCAGGCCTTCAGGCTGAGCAGCGGTCGCTTGGTAGGCCAAGGCCCTTCAAGGACTGTAGCACCATGCGGTTTGGATGGTTGAGTGAGAGGAATTACACTGAAGTGGTTTGAAAGTTATTTATATAATAGAAAGCAGTTTGTTGATATCAATAGTACAAGCAATGCTCCTTTATCAGTCAAATATGCTCTACCTCAGGATTCTGTACTGGGTCCTGTATTATTTATTATTTTTGTTAGTGACCTTTCTGACCTTGATCTTGAAGGTAATCTGCTTCTGTTCTCAGATGATATTGGTCTTTGTTACCCAGCAGAAAACAGAGATATTTTCCCACATGAAATGAGGAATGACCCCTGTGTATCAACTGAATGGTTTAATGGTAATTACGTTACAATCAACACCAAAAGCCTGTTTAATATTTTTCTGAAGAGATGGATATATAACTAGAGCAGAGTAATAAACTGACTCTTAATGATGATTACGTTAAACAAGTTGATTTTATTAAATATTTAGATGTTTTTATAACCTTCACACTAGACTGGGACCATCATCTGCAATTAATTAAGAGTAACATATTATCGACTATAGGTGTATTGAACAGACTACGTGGAATATTTCCTGATTATAACTTAGAGTGTGTTTGCTTTGCTTTACTTCATGGCCATACACAATACACTAACGTTTTAAGGAGTTGCTGCACTCAAGTTCAAACAGCAGAACTTAAAATTCTTCAAAATAGAGCACTCAGAGCCCTTTATAGTTTTTCCATTCTTAATGCCCAGACAAATAATACACACATCAACAAGTATTCCCCCGGTTAGGCTATGTACTGCATACTCTTTGGTAACACTTGCCTTCAAACTAAAACATAGTTTGGCTCGGGAAAAAATTAAACTCAGATTCATCAGTAATTCATCTATTCATGATCATGCAACATGGCAATTTGGAAACTTACATGTCCTTACAATGAATACAGTGAAGTGTGGAACTAATGCTATATTTATAGAGCTATAACAGCATTTGATTCTGTTCTAGAGTCGATAAAAACTTGTCGTAATATAAATAAAATCAAAAGGAACATTAAGAAACATTTATGAACAAAATGTAATACTCTTGGATTTAGCCTGTTTAAATGAACTTCCATTTCCATTTCGAGATCTATGGTTCTGTTTGTATTAACATTTAAACACACAATTGTATCAATGAAAAATTTTGTATTTTAGATTTAAATTATTGTAAATTTTTATCAGCTCTGTATTGTAATTTAATTTGTCTTTAGTATTTTAACTGTGCCAGTTTTTTAATGTACTGTCCAAATATGAGCATTAGCTCATGGGATCTTTGAAACAATAAAATACGTAAATAAATAAATAAATAAATAAATAAATAAATAAATAAATAAATAAATAAATAAATAAATAAATAAATAAATAAATAAATAAATAAGGTCGATTCTGGATAATTATTATAGACTTAATGAGTTTTGGAATAAAGTATCTACAAGGACATTATAGGTTATACATTTCGAATATCGGTAGCAGCCAATCAGAACTATGGGGTTTCAGATATTTATTCTAGTTTTCTTCTTATTTAATTTCATATTAACGAAAATATATAGAAACGTCAGATTTTTTAAAAATTTGCTTTACGTCACACCGACAGAGATGGATCTTATTGAGACGATGGAATAGGAAAGGCCTAGGCCTAGGAGTGGGAAGAAAGCGGCCGTGGACTTCATTAATGTACAGCCCCAGTGTGAAAGTGGATAAACATGGAAAACCATCTTCAGGGCTGCCGACAGTGGAGATCGAACCCACTATCTCCCGGATGCTAGCTCACAGCTGCGTGCCCCTAACCGCACCATCAACTCACCCGGAGAAACGTCAGATTCGCACGTTATTGCGTAAAATTGTGGATTTGCTGAAATGTAAGGGTACATAAACTTCCTTTAAAATCAACTATTGTTGAAATGGCGGTTACCTGTCATTGAAAAGGACTTAACAAACAAAAAGTTATAACAATAAATCAATGAATATTCCAGACCATTTATTTATTTATCGTATGGCAATAGTAAGTTCAAATTACACATATTTAGAATTACTTAAATTGGCACAAGACAAAAGGGGCTTATAACCTGAGATCTAATGTGCTCACCCACTCTAGGACTCCAGATGTTGCCAGCTGAAAATAATTTGTTACGAAGGAAGCCATACTTTTCAGTGGCGAATCAGTTACAGCTCTTCAGGCTGTTGAACACTAAATATAACACCTGTAATATATACCATACCTGCCAAGCTGAGTGGCTCAGAGGGTTAATGCGCTGGCCTTCTCCCCTCTACTTGGCAGGTTCTATTTTGGCTCAGTTCGGTAATGTCTGAAGGTGCTCAAATACGATATTCCTCGCGGCGTCTCCAAAAACCGTCAATAGTAGTTAGTGGGATGTAAAAACAATTACATTATTATTATTATTATTATTATTTATTATTATTATTATTATACCATACCTGTCAAAATCATCATCATCAACAGCATCATCAACATCATCATCATCATCATCATCATCATCATCACAAATCGATTTACACATTTCTGAGTATATTGACCCCTCTGGCATTGCTGGTTACATCTCTGCTGTAGCTTCACCATCCCGGACGATTTTCGGTTTTCCTCACAGCACATTGGAAAGATAAGCTGGCGATAGTCCTCACGTGTTCTTCCCACTAGTTTCAGTTCTTTCCCGTGTTCTACTGCCTTCAACCACCCCTCCCATGGTTAACTTCTGTAGATTTTCTCCAGGTCGTCTCGCAATGTGTCCAAACAACTGCAGTATACTTTCATTGATACGATAAGAAAGGCTTTTTACAATCATCAGATCCTGAAGAGTGGAGGTTCTGTTCTTCTTGCGGTCAAAGGCACACGTAGCATTCCACGCCAGTACCACATTTAAAAGGCATCGATATGTTTTCGGTCCAAAGCCTTTTCGGTCCAGGTCTCACAGCCACATGAGAATATAGAGAATACAAGTGTTTCAACGAGACGGATCCTTATTTTATTACCCTTGGAGTCCAGATCTTTGTTAATGTTATCATAGCTACTCTTCCTAGCAAAATACTTCTCCTTATCTTTTTCTAGGAACTTTCCGTATCACTAATAGTTGATCCAATATATATGAAGTCGTGTACTACATCCAACTCTTTTTTAAACACCTGTGAGCTCAACTTGTGCTGCTCTATCACTCACCATGGGTTTGGACTGTGTGTTTTTTACATGTGTGTTGTAGCGATATAGGTGTTATATTTAGTGTTGACATAATGAATAGCTTTAAAGTTGTATTAGCTGAAAATCAGACTAGTCTCCTCGATGTGCCCTTGTCTTGCATTCGGACACAATGTGCTGAATAGTCTGTATGAGAGCACCACAGTCACACTGTGGAGATGTAATTTTGCGTTACTTAAAAAGAGATTCAGTGCAGATTCCATAATTGGTCCGAATCCTGTTAAATGCAGTCCAATTTTTACTTGGTAGATTAAAACCGCAGGGTTGATTTTTCTTCAAATAAGACCAAAAATTGAGGACTGACGTTCAAACTCCATTTTTCTCTCCACTGGGCATTTGCGTTAAAATGACTCTCTATTAATCACTGGGCATAAATCATTGGTGTGGATATTTGGAATTTAGCCGGTTCTTATTGAGGTGAGGTACTCTGTGAATACGATCTTCTTGTATTCTCTAATCAGACCAGTAGATGAGGAGGCATGGTGTTGTTGAGAACTGGAAACGAGTAGTTGAGATTAGGCTAGTGATTAATCTCATAGATTGTTGGGTGTTGACTAACCTAATATGAGGGTTGTTAAACCAAACTGGAGGGCGGAAGTCAGTGGTAGAGAAGACCAGATGTAAAGCAGAGCACCTCATAGTTGTTGAAGGAGCACCCCAAGTTGTACCACAAAGCTTATTCAATGAGTTATTGTGGCTTCTAATTTTGGCAGCTGTGTTTTCGAGGTGTTTCTTGAAAGACAGCGTTCGATCCAGGGTTACTTCTAAATACACACTACAACGGTCTTACCATTGTACTACCAGTCTTAAGTTGGGATGGAAGGGGGGGAGGGGTATAAGATGTAGACGGGTGGGGTGGTACAGTCCCATCCCATGGTGAAAGATGAAGCATGTCCGCTCACAGAAGATCAAGTGAATCAAGATGGGGGAAGGTATGAAGTAAGACGACTCGATTATGGGCGGAGCAGTAGATAAAAACGTGACGGATCGTATGATGGACTGGTCAACCGCCAATACGATTCGTCACGCAAAAGAGGAGGGAAGCACGAGCTATAGGTAGGGGTAACATCTGACCCGAGAGGAGTGGCTGATAGCGGTGCTGGGTGGGATGGTTCTCTCCTTACTAGGGAATTCCGCGTGCAGCCAGTGTCTTTTTTCTCTTGGTTTAGTTAGCTGTAGATAGTAGAATATGTGTTAGTACATTAGAATTGAGGTATGGGATGTCCTAACATGCGGTAGGTGTTCCTCGCATGCCAGAGACATCGCAATAGTTTTAGGCAAGGTGGTGCAGTACAAGGTACGGATTCCGCCGGTGCTGTCACCACTAAATGAGTAGAGTAGTTAGTAAATAGTTTTAGTGTAGATAGTAAGAAGTTTTACAAGATATATAATAGTATGTTAGTTTATATTGTTTTGTTTTGTTTTGGGGTTTAGGTGTATATCACGGTCTTTATTGCCTGTAACCGATGGTGTAAACTAAGGTGGGCAATAAAGAGTTGTATTGTATTGTACTAGTCTTTGTTTTTTTGCTAGGGGCTTTACGTCGCACCGACACAGTTAGGTCTTATGGCGACGATGTACTAGTCTTAAGTGCTGCGTAATTCTATACAAATGGCTGTTCTAGCATAGCGTACTTCTGTCCGAACAACCACATCTGCATCATCTGTGAAGTCATTCAGAGCTTGATTGTAGTATAACTGAGCTTGCTTAAAGAGAGAGAAATGAACTTCAGATATGATTCTTTTCCTTATTATTTTCAGATATTTTTATAGCATTCCTGTACTACATTGACCAACCTGTTAGTGTTCCTCCAAGAACAGACTAATTTTTTCTTCAACACTTGCTATTCATTAACGTCTCCGTTGTAGGTATTCTTACAATAACGTCGTTCCTTTTTCTTGCACAGGAGAGAATGCTGTTCCCTCATCAAGAATGGAAAACACGATTTACAACCCACGCGATGAGAGTTCTGGAATATAATAATAGCGACATAGATAGGTGCACACAATATAAACAAGACTCTATGCATTTGTCAATTTCGCTAAAACCTGACAAAGAGTTTTGGTAAATATCTTCAGTTACTTACTGAATGTTTTGAAGAATAATTGGACCTAGTTCATCTGTTTTTTAATATTATTATGTAACTCCGTCTATGTCATCCGTAACGTGCCTTTATCATTTAACATTTTTTCGAGAAAATTCATTGCGATTTGTAGATGCTGTGAATCCATGGGACGGCTAGTTTGTGAAATATATTTGCGGAGCTAAATGAAAAAGAAAAATGAAAAATTTCAGTTGGATAATTATGTCTATTTAAAATTTTTAAATAGCCTTATGACAAAATTATGTACGCTATTGAAAGTCCGTTGCACGACCAAGGATGGCCATATTTACTATTTCCATAATTGCTGTAAGAACAGGGAACAGAGAAAAAGGCATTACTTTTAGTTACTGTAAGATTGTATTGTATGAAATATTGATGCACCACACGGAGGTAATATTCGTTCTTAGTATAATAATATTAATAATATAATATATTATAATATAATATAATATAATATAATATAATATAATATAATATAATATAATATAATATAATATAATATAATATAATATAATATAATATAATATAATATAATATAATATAATATAATATAATATAATATATTTATTCCTTCTGGAAAGACTGAGGTCATTAAGCCCTCTCATTTATATAAGTATAAAATACAATATAATGCATTACAGAATTTAAAAGCAATAGACTACAAGTGTGACATCTTACAGCTATTAAACAATACAATATTGATACAAAATGGCAATACAAATAACAAATAAATGATGATGTACAGTACTATTACATTACTATAGTACTCACAAAATGTTAACATGGCTAATTTCTACCTAAAGGAAATTCTTAAGGGTATGAAATTTAGCCAAAAGTTGTCAAGAAATCGATTTTATGATATTTTTTATCGTAAATACTTTCCTGACATTTGCGGAACGATTAGTGATTTTTATCCGCACTACGCCATTTTTAAAGGTCTGCCGCAAATTTTAAATATTCGGAGCGTTGACGTTTAATAATGCCCTCTTCTGATAGATTTGCCTAGCGAGTCTATTTTCTCCAATTTTCAAGCTAATTTTAAATCAATTTCTTTCCGCCACGTGCCTGGAGACTGTACTGAGCTCCAATCTAGTGGCACTGATAAGAACTACTACTTGTAGCACTACGCGATGAATATAAATACTAAAATATAAGAATAATATATTTGAAATCGATTCAGGTGGAAGTGTACCGAAGAGATTTTCATATCACAGGAAAGACTGAGTATTGCTATTCGCAATGCTGTAGCAGAATTTAATATGGGATGAACTGCTGCGATCGAACGTAGGTCCTTAGAAAAAATCCTTCATGTAACACAAGAAACTGTGAAGAGACGTTACAGTCGCAAGTGCCCGGTCGGACTCTCAAAGGGAAAAAAACAGCCCGTCGCAAGACAAATGTTCGAAAACTAAAAAAGAAGGCTATAAAGATGAAGGAAGGTGTCCGTTATGGGGCAGGACAGTTCTAGTCGATGAGGTAAACTGACATAGTGCACAAGCTGTTTGTTTTCATAACAATACATTTTTAACCTATTTATATTTTTTATGATAAAACGTGTTCCTTTCTCACCAGTTTTAATGCAACTCTGCCGTAAACTCTTCTGTATGATCTTTACTGAATGTTCTATAACTTTTGTTCCGAGGTATCTGTGGAACAGCAGAGGTGAAAGAAGGAGCTGGGATGAATAGGTCTCAACTTACGAAATTAAAGTTAATTTAAAATTTAACAAAGGTTATATTTTCTTTTAAAGATCAAGAAATAACAAGTATAAAAGGTACTCAGTAGCATATCAACAAATTAAGAATGTACAATTGCAATTTGTTAATGGATTTGGGCTTCGAGCCCCCAGACACGCAAACCTTGAGCAATGAGCCCAACTTTACCTATGTACAAAGTTCAACAAAGGGGCAGAAAACCCCAACCATGCCAAGGAGCACTAGCTCCAAATTACCCAGTTAAGACTGCTCGAGGCACACAGAAACCAAATTTAAGAAAGAGCAACCCGCTCTCAAAGTTCAAGCCTATTCAAAGGCCACACCAAACTCAACCTTCAAGCTGCCCTCCAGGCACACAAGAACAGGGGTAAAAATACCCAACCTACTGAGGCCTATTCAGTAAAGAAACAGGACAATTACATGGCCCCAAAATACCAATTTGACTGGAGGCGTAACTTGCACTCCTAATACACCTTTTAAAACCTACTTGGCACTAAGCCGCATATGCAAGGGCTAATCCCATACTACGGAGGTGACACGATAGGAAAACTTTATTACATTACGAAGAGAAGGAAAACTGTTATGAAAACGTAGTCACCTCACAACAAAATGAGTGGGAGCTCGAGAGGGTTAGGCACTCTCTATCCCAATTTGTAGTTAAAGAGACAGAATTTATACCAAGTGTCTTTTACATTTTAAAGGAAAGTTACATGATAAAAGTTTCGAACCTGCCCCGAGGGTTAAACTGCTGAGCTAGCGAGAAAAGAAGTTATGGATGAACTGCTGCCCGAAGAAAGAGGCGCTTCCCGCCCCTGCTACATAATCACACACGGATAGATGTTACTGAAGTGGCCCGGAGACCAGAAAATCAGCAGTTTAAATACCCTCGTGGAACATTCGAGACCTTTCAAGAATGAGAACCCACAACCCCCTCAATTTTATTGGGCAGCATAAAGCAACATCTCCATATCGGAGAAGACGTGCGTTATTGGTCAAAAATTAATTAGAGAAATTCGGGATTGGCTAAATTCAAAACAAGCGGAAAAAGAAGGGTTATACTGCCAACCCAAAACATAACTGAAATAAATTTAACAAAGAACAAACTTATGACTACATAATTTCTTCAAAAAAGTTCCTTCACTTCGCACTAGGGTGCACAATTGTAGTTCTTAAGTAGTGCCATCTAGAAGAGAATGTTCACACTTCTTACTACAGAGAAAACAAAACAAATCGAAACAGGCATAGTTCACAACACTTCAAAATTTACAGTAGAGACATCTTCTGAGAAACCTTAGAATTAATATGGTTGTTAAAGTTCAGGCTTTCTCCAGTAGATGAGTTTCAACTGGCGCAATGTTTGAATTAGCGGCGTGGAGGTGTACCGCCCGGTACAACTTTAATCATAATTTTTGTTCTTGGACAAATTGATTGCTCCTAAAAAATATCATACTTCTAAAAATATGATTTATTTTAGAACAAACAAAATTTCTATTAGAAAATTTACTGTATCACAGTAAGTAACAGAAGACTGTTAAAATGAATGCTTACATTAACTTGTACAGGAACAACACATTATAAAATAATTTTAGAATTATGTTTTCTTACTTTAGCACAAGATAATTTTTAAAAAATTACATAATTTAAATAATGTTTTAATCAATAACTCAAAAGCTATTAAAGATAGGGGTATAAAATTGTCTAGTATTGTATATAATAACACACACATGCCGCATGCCGAAATACATTAAAATCCGATACTAACTAAAAAAATTAGAAAACTCGCTCTCAGTGTCCCGCAATAATAACAACACTTTGTTTATATACAAAGTACATCTTGAATAAAGGCTACTCAGCAATATCAGTATAGCTTACGAACAACATCCATTACCTAGTAGGTGTTGGTTACCTGAAAACAGCAGATGAGGTCCCTCTGGCAGAGACAGGTAGTGTATTCCACTGCCGTGCTGAAGAAATAACAAACGAGTTTCTGTAACTTGTAGTCCGATGAGGTGGTGTCGATAAGAGCGTGTCACATTTGACCGTGTTCCTATATTGTGATTTGATGATGACAGGTGGTGAAACAGGGAGGTGAACGTGAAGAGAATATTTGATGATGAAGGCACAAAGCGTGAAGATTACGGCGCTCTTTGAGTTTTATCCAACCAAGTTCATCGTAGGCAGGTGTTTTCTTCACAAGTTGCTTTACGTCGTACCGACACAGATAGGTCTTACGGCGACGATAGAACAGGAAAGGGCTAGGGGTGAGATGAAGCAGCCATGGCCTTAATTAAGGTATAGCCCCAGCATTAGCCAGGTGTGAAAATGAGAAACCGCGGAAAACCATCTTCAGGGCTGCCGACAGTGGGGTTCGAAACCACTATCTCGCGAATACTGGATACTGGCCGCACTTAAGCGACTGCAGCTATCAAGCCCGGTGTAGGCAGGTGTAACGTGGTCATAGTACCGTAGGTCACACAGGCGTTTTGCGCATGTTGTAGTTCGTCATTGAGCGTAGCAGTCAGATCGTTGTGCATGGCGTCACAGTAGTCAAATTGTGGTGATACCGGAGTGCAAGTGAGGAGTTTCTTTAATACTGGAGATAATATCTTGTGGAATCTTCTACGTGCGTTAAGTGTTGCAAAAACTTTTCTGGAAACGCTCATAATCTGCTGCTTCTACGTTGTATGAAAGATGTTCGTCTATGATAACACCGTGATCTTTGACTGATTGACTGAAATAAGTTATGAATTGTTTAGGTAGAGTTTTGGTAAAGAGAAGTTGTTTAGGATTTTTGAACGAAGTCGTTGGTGAGAAATAGTTACAGGTTGAGATTTTACCTTATTTGGTCTGAGTCCATGCGTGTCTGTCCAGTTACAAATTTCTTCTCTCTCTATTGTAATGCTTAATTTCATGCGTTACCTTCTATGGTTCACAGTGTGAATGTAATTCTATATCTTCAAAGTATATGTGATGTCTGCAGTTGTTAATCGACGACGTAATATCGTCGGAAAATAGACGGAAAATAGGAGTGGTCCTAGGGCCGACCCTGTGGGACACCAACCTCAACGGATCACCTGGATGAATATTAATTATTATTGTCTAGTACACACTGCCGACGACCACGGAGCTTTGAGTTCATCCACTGGGCACTGCAGTAATAATAATCTTACAGATTTCACATCCTTTCAACTGCTGTCGGTTTCAAACATGCCTGAGTTTCAGAATTTTGTTTGAAGAGGTTTGGTCGCCGTTCCCGTAAACTTACTGAGATTTTAATTATGTCTCACCATTAAGACTGACGGTGCTTTAGGATATAATACAAATAGAAAGTGTGTGAGTATGCCAGTGTTTTCTGTTTCATATTGCACTAGAATGTTAAAATTATGTCAAGGAGGGCTGATATGAAGAATTTCCATGTTTATATTGATGTCTGCGTAATCATGCCCGATGTCTTGAATAATTCTTCTTCCTGGATTTTTACCAGTTGCTTGCGATCGGTATTGTCTGGATTAAGTCCAGTTTTACAGGCGGATGAATTTCCTGACTCCAACCGTACGTGAAGTGGTGTATTCACTAGTGTGTGTTTCTGTGGTGGTTGGTAGAACAACGTGTTATATGTGGATAATGAAATGGCGTATGGCTTTTATTGCCGGGAGTGTCCGAGGACTGTATGTGGATGAAAATGTGTGTTAAAACGAACGCAAACATCCAGTTTCCGAGCTAGAGGAATTAGCAATATGGAGTTAAAATTCCCGACCCGGCTGGAAGTCGAACGCAAGGCCCTTTCAACGGAAGACCAATACTCTGACCATTCTGTCAAGGAGACGGACGTCCTGTATAGAATTTCTTGAGACAATCACTATTTTTGAATGTTTAAATATTAGATAAATTATACTTGTTTGTGTGCAGAATTTTGTTTCCGGGTGTAATTTTTGTTCCATGATTTACTCCTTGTTACGAATGCTATCTTGAATGCTGCTTCTCTGAACTTTTGAGTAAGTGTGTGTATGTAGGGGCCCATTGGCTTAGCTGCTGGCTTCCCACCCGGCAGGCTGAGTTCGAATCCCGGTCGATCCTGGGTTGAGATCTTCATCTTGGAAATCACCAGGCATCAGGAAGGGCATCAAGTCTTATGACCCCAGCCAAATCGAAAATAAGCCTGGGTGGTACCACCGGCCCGAGAAATAACTGTGGTAAGTAGTTGTACACTTCCATACTAAAATGGCGATAAGTGAGACTGATACTTAGGTTGGAAGGTACATTTACTCAGCCTTGTGCCAAGTGACAGTGAAAAACTACTATACCCATCATTAAATAGCATCAGGCTAAGTAAAGGTAGGTATAAACATGAAACATACAAACTTAATACCAAAATCCATAGAAACATAAAATAATAAACTTAAAAAATCTCAAACCTGACCGAAGGGGTGGAGCTGGAGGTTTCGAATCTAAAGGTAAGAAGCAACTCTACATATGTACACAAGCGTAAGCACTTTTCACCTACTGGACGTGTTGGCCGTGTGGTTAGGGGCGCACGGCTGTGAGCATGCATCCGCGAGATAGTGGGTTCGAACCCCACTGTCGGCACCCTGAAGATTGTTTTCTGTGGCTTCCCATTTTCACACCAGGCAAATGCTGGGGCTGTACCTGAATTAAGGCCACGGCAGCTTCCTTTCATATCTTAGGCATTTCGTATCCCATCGTCGAAGACCTATCTGTGTCGGTGCGATGTAAAGCCTGCCTCTAACCCGTAGGTTCCAGGTTCGATTTTGCTTGGATCAAAGGTCTGCTTCGAGGTGCAACGTGAGAATAAACTGAAGAGCTCTCTGACTGGTTCTAGAAAGCCAAGAATAAGGCAGAGACGATTCGTCGCGCTGACAACGTCATCATCATCATCATCATCATCTGTTTACCCTCCAGGTTCGGTTTTTCCCTCGGACTTAGCGAGGGATCCCACCTCTACCGCCTCAAGGGCAGTGTCCTGGAGCTTCAGACTCTTGGCCGGGGGATACAACTGGGGAGTATGACCAGTACCTCGCCCAGGCGGCCTCACCTGCTATGCTGAACAGGGGCCTTGTGGAGGGATGGGAAGATTGGAAGGGATAGGCAAGGAAGAGGGAAGGAAGCGGCCGTGGCCTTAAGTTAGGTACCATCCCGGCATTCGCCTGGAGAAGAAGTGGGAAACCACGGAAAACCACTTCCAGGATGGCTGAGGTGGGAATCGAACCCACCTCTACTCAGTTGACCTCCCGAGGCTGAGTGGACCCCGTTCCAGCCCTCGTACCACTTTTCAAATTTCGTGGCAGAGCCGGGAAACGAACCCGGGCCTCCGGGGGTGGCAGCTAATCACGCTAACCACTACACCACAGAGGCGGACTTTAAATTTTAGAATTTCCTGACGGGGATTCGAACCCACGTCCTTCCGGGCGAACCGAGCACGCCCTTACCGCCTCGGCCAGGTAGGCCCCAAAATCCGACTACCTCTGCCGGGCTTGAACTCGCTATCTTGGGATCCGGAGGCCGACACTCTACCACGGATGCACAGAGGCAGCTGCTGACAACGTGCCACCTCGTAATCTTCAGACCTTTGGGATTGGCAGCGATCGCTTGGTAGGCCAAGGTTCATAAGGGCTCTTCACCATAGACTTTGTTTTGTTTGTCTTATAAAGTATACTGAAACCACTTGCTTTTGAACGAAATAATGTGTATGTTACAGAATGTATCCTGGCCATTTAACATAAAGAATGCGTTGTACCTGATTCATCTGTAAGTTTGTTATACAATACAGAGAGTAAATGAAAGAAGATACACAATTTTGAACTGGTTGAGGATGATGGTATTGTAAGCGAATGCCTTCAAAATCGTACTCCTATCTTAATTAGTATAGGAGAAAGTAAACCTGAAAACTTCAGTCTATGTTTTTGGGCAGTCAATAGGAACTAGAAACTCACCTCTGCTAAACTGGACGATAATACGGCTATGATTTTTCCCAGGTCACCTTCCCCTCCAGGGCTTTATAATGTAGGCCAATGAGTCTCGAGGTCAGTGTATTGCGACCTCCAGACGAGCTCTGAGTACAGAACAAATGGCAGAATGAAATCATGAAATTAAATTTTATGATATTAATGTATGGGGAGGCAAGTTGTAATAGAGCAATGGCGAGATGAATGTGAAACGTTTTCCCAACCGAAGACACTGAAGTGATTGGGCTTTCGTTGATGTTCTTCAGAGATCTCCACACTGGGGCTGATTATCGAAATTATTTTCTCCTTTAAAACAACAACAACAACAACAACACCAACAAAAACAATCGATCGATCAATCAATCAGTCTGTCAATCAATTAATCCCTTAATGATTTCCATACTTACTAAGTAGGCTACAGAAGACTACCGGTCCTAGGATCCCTATCCTTTATGTGAGATTGCAACAACAATAACAGCATTTTTTTACGTAGGGATTTTACAAGACCAGCCCCGTTTTGCTCGTATCAGCTGACTCCTCCCCTCTTCGGCCCTGCTGGCGCCTCTAGCTTCAGCAGACTTAGTTTGCCACTGCTGCTTGAAGAATATTGAAAACCTAAGAACATTGACAGTTTAATATTTAAATTTAAACTTAAAGTTAGCTGAACATTTCTTTGCATTGGTTGCTTAGAATAGCTCTTCTATCGCCTGTTAGTCGGAGGCATCTTACTTCAATTACAGCCGAGCTGAGCTCAAACGGTAGAGCGCTGGCCTTCCGAGCCCAACACGCCAGATTCGATCCCGGCTCAGTCTGGTGGTATTTGAGGGTGCTCAGATACGTCAACCTCGTATCGATAGATTTACTTACACGTAAAAGAACACATGCTGGACAAAAATATAGTTAGCGGGATGTAAGGTAAGGATGTATTCTGCCCGAAGGCAGGTCCGAACCTCCGCAGAGGTGTGCCTGAGCCGGAGTTTACGTACGGTAGGGTGGCCAGTTCCTTTCCGCTCCTCCATTCCCTTGTTCCCCACCAACAGCGCGTGGCAGAACATACTGCAAGCACAATTAGGATCTTTTCAGCAATTCTACATTCTCTTGTTGAATGTGTTAATTTATATACTAACTAGCAAGATACCCGTGCTTCGCTACGGTATTATACTGAAATTTATAATTGAATGTTGTTTTAGATATATAATCAGCCGAAATTCGCGATCTGAATCGTTTTCTGCGAGAATCCGCCAAAATTCGCGATCTGACTCGTTTTCTAATAGATTATGGCAAGTTTCCTCCCATTTTTCAATCTTTATTTCCAGCAATCGATTTCGTACTTCCCAGGCTAGGTCCAGGTATTCCACCCTGTCAGTTGGGTCCCTAAATCTTTGCCATCTTTTCTTATAAGCATTTTTAATATGGAACAAATCCTTCAGGAGATCCGGTGTGGTGTCGTCTTGGGTGCCTTGGCGGTACTGAACCCGCGGCCCGACTGCATTCTTAGTCATTACCCGTCCAGGACCCGTTTCCACCACGGTCCGCACATTTGACGACGGTCCAGAACATTATTATTATTATTATTATTATTATTATTATTATTATTATTATTATTATTATTATTATTATTATTATTATTATTATTATTATTATAGATGTTCTGGACCCCACAGCAAGATGCAAGACCGCTACTTGGCGGTAAATTACATCTGCTGCCATTGTTATTGTTGAGAATGTGACCAGCACCAATGTCGCGCGTAGGCAAGTGTGCGGGATTTCTGGCGATACGAATGACATACTTCCGTGCATTATTGACCTTATTATAGAGGTGAACAATTGGACGGTCAATCTCATTCCTATCGTTTATTTCAAATGTGTTCAAATTTTTATTCATATGCCAGGAGAATCTACTGTAATATAAGAACGTTCTCCGAAGGAAAAGTTGGCTGTTGAAAACGAACCCAGGAAAGATTAAAAAGATCGGTTTATGATCAGAATAAGTACATCGAAAATATACAGCCTGTTTCCAGTCATTCGACAGGGTCAGGAATGGAATGAATAAAGCCCCATCTAGCGGCGACAGTAGGAATTGTGCCGGCTGCCGAAACACTCCTCTGGGGCAATGATCGATGAATGACAAATGAAATGATATTGGACAGTGTTGCTGGAATGAATGATGACAGGGAAAAGCGAAGTATCCCGAGAAAAACCTGTCCCGCCTCCGTTTTGTCCAGCACGAATGTCACATGGAGTGACCGGGATTTGAACCACGGGACCCAGCTGTGAGAGGCCGGCGCGCTGCCGCCTGAGCAACGGAGGCTCCTTATAAGTACATTATGAACAGCAAAATCAATTGGTCTCACCTCCTTTTACACCCCACCGCCGTTAAGTTTATTTACCCCCCCCCCCAAAAAAAAAAAAGAAGGAGTGTTTCTTTATGTTTAAAGGAGATTCCAAACCCCAATGTTCACGTCTATTACCTTGAGTTTTGAGATATAAGTATCCCCATAAAAATAATTCGCTCTTTTTACTTCCTTTCACACTTCTCCCCCCCACCCTTAAGTGAATTTTCCGGCAAAAAATACTTGTTTCTTTAATAGTAAAGGATCTTCTAAATAGCAATTATCACGACTCTAACTTCTTCAGTTTTTTATTTATGTGTCCTCATGAAAGGAATTCAACTCCTTTCCACTCCCGCCCCCCAAGATGGTTTCCCCCATAAAACGCGTATTTCTTTGTTTTTAAAGGAGATCAAAATACCAATTTTCACGTCCGTAACAACTTCAGTTTTTATTAGATGTATGTATTCTCATACAATTAAGTCAATTAATTTTAGAATTTTTTCCCCCACCCCCTTTCATTGGATTTTCCGAGAATACGCGTTTCTTTATTTTTAAAGGAGATCCCATATACAAATTTTTAGTTCTGTAATATATTCAGTTTCTGAGATATATGTATCCTCATTAAAGGCATTCAACCCACTATTAGCCCTTTTACACCCCTCCTATTGGGATTTACAGAAAACGAAAAAATACTTATTCCTTTACTTTTAAAGGAGATTCTAAATACCAATTTTTACATCTGTAAACTTTTAAAGTTTTAAGATATAGACACATTCATTTTAAAAATTCACCCCCCTTTTCACCCCCCATTATCCGGATTTTTCAAAAACGAAAATATACGTGTTTCCTTATTTTTAAAGTGGATCCCCAATACCAATTTTCAGGTCTGTAATATCTTCAGGTTCTGAAATATAAGTAGCCTCGTTAAAGGCATTCAACCTCTTTTTCACCCTTTTCCACCCTTCCTATCGGGATTTTCCGAAAACAAAAAAAACGTGTTTCTTTATTTTTAAAGGAGATTCTAAATACCATATTTTACATCTATAAACTTTAAACGTTTTGAGATATAGATACACTAATTTTAAAAATTCACCCCCCTTTTCACCCCCATTAGTTGGATTTTCCAAAAACAAAACAATACGTGTTTCTTTATTTTTAAAAGAGATCAAAGGTACCAATTTTCAGGTCTGTAATATCTTCAGTTTCTGAGATATATGTATTCTCTTTAAAGGCATTCAACCCATTTTTCACCCCTTTTCACCCCTCCTATTGGGATTTTCCGAAAACAAAAAATACGTGTTCCTTTATTTTTAATGAAGATTCTAAATACCAATTTTTACATCTCTAAACTTTAAAACTTTTGAGATATAGATGAACTCATTTTAAAAATTCACCCCCCTTTTCACCCTCGCATTAATTGGATTTTCCAAAAACAAAAAAAATATGTGTTTCTTTATTTTTCACAGCGATCAAAAGTACCAATTTTGAGGTCTGTAATATCTTCGGTTTCTGAGATATAAGTACCGGTATCCCGATTAAAGGCATTCAACCCCTTTTTCACCCTTTTTCGCCCCTCCTATTGGGATTGTCTCAAAACAAAAAAATACGTGTTTCCTTATTTTTAAAGAAGATTCTAAATACCAATTTTCACATCTGTAAACTTTTAAAGTTTTGAGATATAGACACACTCATTTTAAAATTTCACCCCCATTTTCACCCCCTTAGCGACGGAATATCCAAAAATCCTCTCTTAGCGAGCACCTACATCTTAATATGTATCTATGCCCAAAATTTCATTTCTTTACGTCCAGTAGTTTTGACTCGGCGATGATGAATCAGTCAGTCAGTCAGGACAAGCTACTTTATATATATAGATATGGTACATCTCAAAATCCTTTGGCTAGCCCTGCAATCTTAGAGTAGCTTGCCAGTCGCGGAGGCCGTGGATTCAATTCCTGGCCAGGTAAGGGAATTTTTACCTGGATATGAAGGCTGGTTCTGGGTTCACTTGGCCTTTCTGAGCACAATCGAGAATTTAGCTGAATGTGAGAGAGGTTCCGGTCTAGAAAGCCAAAAATAACGGCCGAGAGAATTCGTCGCACCGACCACGTGCCAACTCGTAATTTGTAGGACTTTCGGTTGAGCAATGGTCAGTTTGTAGGCCAACGCCCGTCAAGGCTCAAACGACATAATCCTCAGTAACAACTCAGGCGACGTCAACAACTTCTTGAACAAACACTTTTGTAATCTGTTTCTCCAACGTCTAAGCAATGTTAGTGTAGAGATAGTGATGGGTCGCGTGATGCAAAGCTCTCGATGCATTCTGAGCAAGCGATGCAGTACGTGCCTCATAATGCTGTCTCGATGTCGTATAGTGACGTCAGGCGCATGAGCCCTTTGTCTCGAGGCAGTGCTGGGAAACGTATCGAGAGCTCTCGAAGCATTTCGAGCAACTGATACAGTCCATGACTCGTAATCCTACCTCGAAGTTTAAATCGGGACATCATGCGCATGCGGTATGTTATCCCTCGACTATACTCCGCCTGCTGATCAACTAATGACGTCTCCGAAAACCTTAATAAGTAGTTAGTGGGACGTAAAGCAAATAACATCATTATAACAACTAATGACGATACGCCAACTACTTTATAATCTACTAGCAGTCAACTTACCTACCTGTACTTCCTGCAGTTTACTTAATCACTGTCCGCTTCCGTGGCGAAATGGTTAGCGTACTGGCGTTTCGTCCAAGGGTCTCTGGGTTCGATTCTCGGCTAGGTGAGATATTTTATCCTTCGTTGATTAGTTCCTATGGTTCGGGGACTGGGTATGTGAAATAAATAGTAATGAAGAGTGTGATATATTTTTAACATTTTATTGAAACCATTTCTTTTACGACGCATCGAATTGTGTAATAATTTGAACAGAAGGTAAAATATACCGGCAATGGCATATACTGGTATATGTGTGCATGTATCCGATGAAGGACTCGTTCTCGGGCCGGAATAAGCGTTATCCCAGCTTTATTCCTTGTTCGTACAACTGGCCCTCACGCCCGTATAACGTATTCCGAGGTTATACTCGGAATACAACTTATCCAGTCGTCGTACAACTGGTTTCTGGCGCTAATGCCGGAATAAGAATTATCCCAGCTTTATTCCTTGTTCGTACAACTGGCCCCTAGTCTCCTTCTGCACTATCGATACTTTTATATAAGATCGTTTTCTTGAAAAGGATCATTCAAGACCAGCCACAATATTATCGGACCTGAAGGCACATATACATGATGAAGCCGAACTCCACCGACAAATTTTCGGAAATTCTTCAGGGAAATCTTCTGTGTATATTGGTAGAAGGTACCCATGGTCTCCGGTGGCTCGTTATAGAGTAGAACCGGTAATTAAATGGTGATTTATTCGGTTTTATTACCGCAAACAAACTTATTTCTGTGAAAATACCTTCACAACAGAGAAAAGGCCTGCAATATTGAATAATCAAAACGTACAACACAAAACCCAGAGTAGCAAAGCCTGTAATATGTAATAACCAAAACGTACAATACAAAACACAGAGTAGTATGATAACCCTCTGTCGAAACACGTGCATTTTTGTCACAGTGTGTTCAATATGTTCTGTCAGTGTACCTATTTTAAAGGTAACAATTCCATGTCGTCTTCCAGCATGTTAAAGAACTCCTGCGGGACATAATTCTCATACCCAGGCGTCTGTCAAGAACTAGCATTTAGGACGGACGTAAAACAACATTATTATGAGTACTATTTTCAGTGCAATACAGATACAAAGCTAACTGATCTGATGACATGGCCACGAGGTAATCAGGTTTGTTTACATTATGATTTGTTTATATTGCATGTGTTCAAGTGGAAGAGATTTTATTATCTATTGGTTATTTTGTATATTTAGTAACGTTACAATTACTTCTATTAGCGATCTGGTTGTTTCTGCACGAACAGGTGTGTGTTTGGTAGCCGAAACTCCGATTGCAAAACAAGAACAAACAAAAATATTTGAAGATAAGATTCGAACCACCACAAAACGTAGCGGAGGATAATGCCAAACGATGTTATTTAGCCAAATGAGCCACGCTAACAGCTCGAGTTCAATGTTTACTAATCATGTCTGTTTCTGCTATATTCGTCCTGGCTGAGGTTCAATTGGAGCGTGCCTCGAGATGCATCGAGAAAGTGACGTCAGGCTCGAGTATCTCAAACGAGAGTTATGCCCATCTCTACGTAAATCTCGAAGATGCATCGAGAGTGGTGACGTCAGTCTCGAGTATCTCGAACGAGAATTTTGCCCACCACTATGTAGAGAACGAAAGGTAAGTGTCTACGCACTACGTGATTTTCTTTTGTTACTGACAACAGCTGTATAGAGTAGAGCTCGTTTTGTTCGCTGAAAACCGATGGTGGGGACAATATACTGTTTGAAGTGAACGGGGCTGCTTCATCATCAGGTGGAGTTCGTATCCTGAATAGCTAGCGGTCGTCATTTGCGCAATTCTACACATCTTCAGTTCAAGAATGTACAGTAAGTAATATTATAAATCGTTACTGCATTGCTGTGTAAATTTAGAGTACGTAATATTGCTCTGTATCTCACTGCGAGGTGTTTGATACGAAAATCCAACACTCCTATACCACCTTGTCTAGTTAATGGTAACTAACGAAAGTACAGTAGAGTAAATTACTTCACTGCAAAATATTTATTATTTGGGAATGCATGTAATGCATTTTCATTTTCTATTATCCAGGTCACCAGCTTATCTGTCACCTGATTTGTTTGGATTCATGTAAAATTGAGTACAGTTTTACTACACATTGCTACGATGCGTGATTGCTCGGAGAGGTCTTCCTTAGGCCATTAGGTAAAATATGCTCATAAAAATAATTAGAAAATCACTGATGAGGAGAACCTCAGCAATATTATACACATCGTCAGTAAGTGTAGCACTGTAGCAAACCAACCAACACAAGGTGACGAGAGTTAGCATAGCCTTCCGTACTGGAGAAGTATGGTAGCTATTAAATAGACTATGACAGAGAAAAGAATAAGGAAACGTCATGAGTTCATGTTAGACGGAGAGGACAAATAATTCACATGTAGAGTATATTAACGACAATTGTGAGCTGTGTTCTGTGTCCATTATTTTCATTTCTTTGTATGTGACCTATTTTACAGTATAGTAGATGTAGGCCTACTGTAGAAATTCTCGTGGTCTAATCTCCAGGTTATCAAACAAATCTATTATCTGACCTAGTCTACCTTCACGTTTAGTTAGATAGTCAGAATCTACCGAATGTATTATTTGAAAACTATGACAGAGTTAAATAATTTCTTTTGCATTTAGAAATGTTTATTTTAGACCGTCACTGTCCACAATCATTTCGTAGCAATTCAGTGCCCGGAATGATTTGAGTTTACCCACGAGATTCCCTATGTGTTGGAATGCTTCAATGTCATCACAGTTTAATTTTCCATTTAAGTCCTTGAAAATATCAATTTGTAGCTGAAGCATGTTTATCACGAACACAGCATGACTGAGACTAAGTACAAGTACAAAATTTTCCAAAGCTTGTAGCAAATGTGTAGTTTTACGTGGCTGTGGATATCGTGATCAT